>NC_067486.1:12261979-12511979 GCF_947179515.1 Apodemus sylvaticus | reverse complement strand
TATGATAAATTCTGTTTTCACATCCATTCTGTTAGCCCATCTTTTTACTGGGGAATTGAATCCATTGACATTGAGAGATATTAATGGCCAATGATATTAATTCCTATTATTTTGAGGTTAGTGATAGGAGAGAGAGAGAGAGAGAGAGAGAGAGAGAGAGAGAGTCACTTCTTTTGGTTTTGCTTGTCTGAAATTATTTCTGGTGCTTTCTTTGGTGTAGTTACTCTCCTTGAGTTAGAGTTTTTCTTCTAGAGTTTTCTGCATTGCTGGATTTGTTAATAGACATGGTTTAAATTATTTTTTGTCATGACATAAGTAGTTTTTTTAATCTATGGTAATTGAGAGTCTTGCTGGGTATGGTGGTCTAGATTGGCATCTGTGTGGTCTCTCAGAGGCTGCAAAACATCTATCCACACCCCTCTAGCTTTTAGAGTCTCTGTTGAGACGTCAAGTGTAATTCTAATAAATCTGCCTTTGTATGGTACTTGTCCTTTTTCTCTTGCAGCTTTTAATATTCTTTTTTTTGTTCTATAGATTTAAAACATTTTTAATTATCTTGTGGGAGGATTTTCTTTTTCAGTCCAATCTACTTGATTTTCTGTATGTTTCTTACATGTTTATAAGCATCTCTTTCTTTAGGTTTGGAAAATTTTCTTCCATGATTTTTTTTTCAAAATATTTTCTGGGCCTTAGAGTTGGGGAGATTTCTTTCTTCTATTTCTATCATTCTTAGGTTTGGCCTTTTCATAAAGTACCAGATTTCTTGAATGTTTTGTGCCAGGCAGGCTTTTAATTTAACATTTTGTTGACCAATGTATCATTTTTTGTATCCTCTATTACTAGGTTTTCCCTCTATCTTTTGTAGTCTTTTGCTGATGCTTGTATCTATACTTCCTGTCTTCTAACCTAGGTGTCCCTTCTCTGAGATTCCACTAGTTTCTGTTTTCTTTATTGCTATTATTTCTACTTTTGGTTCCTGAATGGTTTTATTTATTTTCTTCCCATTTTATTGTATTTTCCTGTATTTCTTTAAGGGATTTATTAATTTTCATTTATTCTTTAAATGCATCTTTCACATTTGTAAGAGTGGATTTAACATCATTTTCTTGTGTTTTGGTTGTGTTAGGATGTCCAGGGCTTGCAGTAGTAGGATAGCACTGCATTGGACGTGCCATGTAACCCTGGCTCTTATTGGTTTCATTCTTATGCTGCCCTTTAGCCTTCTTGTCCCTGGATGTTTCTGGTGTAGTAAGTCTATGGGAAGGCAGGCCTAATCTGGTTGTTTCTGGTATATCAGGCTTAAGTAGGAACCTTTGGGCTGGACAATGGTACTCAGGGGCACGGGGTTTGCAGCTGGGCTTGTTCCAGGGGACTTGGGAAGGCTGGGGATTTGGGGAGGGGCATCTAACCTGGATGTTCCTGATATACCAGGCTTAGTGAGGGCAGGCAGAGTGTTGTCTTTGAAAAGTAACACTTTTAACACATTTTTTAACAGATAAAAAGAACTGTTAGATAGCATAAATGAAAAGATCCATTGGAAAGCTGAAAGGAATGGAGGTGTGAGGAAGAGAGGAAGGGGAGGACAGGGAAGGGAGAAAGGGAAGCAGAGAGGGGAGAAAGGAGGCTTTAAAGCAGGAAGGAATAAGCAAAGAAGGAAGGACAAAAAACAAAGAAAAGAAGCAAGAGCAAAGATAAAAATAAAGGGAAGGAGAGAGGAAGCAAAGAAAGCAGGGTGAATGAAATCAGGGAGGAATGAAGGGAGAATGGAGTAGAAAAGAAAGGAGGGCAATAAATAAGATCAAAACCTTTAGCCCAGACTGCAGTCAAGTACAGGGGCTCTTTAGGGGTTAGAAGTCTGTATCCTGTTTGGCCTCGAGTTTTGGTAAAGGTTTGTTCTGGGGAGCTCTGCTCACCTATGTAAGCTGCCTTGGTAATTGAATTCAGGTCACTATGATCTCATCTTCTCTCTGGGACTATTAACACTTACATCAGCCATGCATTTATCAACATGTAGATGGCAGTGGTGGAAGCCAACGGCTGTGGACTAGATCCAATGGAGATAATGTCTTCTGAAGTGATTTCTTTCAGATGTCCGCATGCTCATATTGAAGTGATGTGTGTGAAGCTTTTGTTACAGGAGGCACAGGAGTAAACATCAATTTTCTCTCTCCACATCTGCCTCTCACCTACTTCCTGTTTTACTTGGTGTGCCTCCATTGCTCCTTGTTTGTATCCATGGCTTGACATTTTTTGGTATATTCGACTTGCCATTCGTTCACATCATGTGAGTGTAAGTGAAATCCCGTTAAAACTAGAGCACAAACATCGCTGGTTTACTTCAGGGAAAAACCATCAGCCAAAGGTGGAAAAAAATCGCGTTGTTGGAAAAAATTTGCAAACAAGCTTTTGACTACTCAAAGGCTTGCTTACAATGTGGTGTTTGAAGGTGGGGGCCTTTCTGGGTGCAGAGAAGAGAGAATGTAATAAACACTGCAGACACTTGTTGGCATCAAGCTGATTTGAGTGCATTAAGGAAACACGTTAGGAGGGAGCTATAAAAACAGGCTTTGTACTTTGTGCAGTGGAACATTTCAGAGATGCCGATTACAAACACTGGAACTAACAGCAGTGCCCCAAAGCCAGGGTTCTATTACAGGCATGCATACACACTTTTTATTCTTCATTCATAAAGAGATCTTAGTTTGCAAACAGGAAGCACAGCAGACTCCTTCGACATCGAAGAATTTCATCTACGTGAAGGATGACTGTAAACACAGGCTCCTGTCAGGAGGGGGGAAATCATGTGCTGTAAAGAAACAGACTGCACTCAGATTATCTGTCTTCTGAAAAGAGTAAGAAAAACTGTGAATGAAGATTAGTTCTTTTACTTAAAATGTAGTGTTTCCTTTTTCTGAGGATTATTCATTTTCTTTCACTTATTGCCTTCACATTAATTTAACTAGGTTATTGGTGTGTTCCTTGTTTATACAACTCTTAAAGAAAAAGGGATAGGGCATGAATTTCAGTCTCTAAACATGGAAGGGTGTCATTATAGTGAGGTCTTCCTAGCTTCATGGAGGAAGCAGCAGCTAAACTGGCCCTACAAAGGATAATAGGTGGAAAACACCAATACAAGGAGGGAAACTACACCCTGGACAAAGCAAGATAAGTAACCTTCTTTCATCAAACCCAAAAGAAGATAACCACTCAAATATAAAAATAATATCAAAAATAATAGGAAGTAACAATCGCTATTCCTTAATATCTATTAACATCAATGGACTCAATTCCCCAATAAAAACACATAGACTAACAGACTGGATACATAAACAGGACCCTACATTTTGCTGTATACAGGAAACACAACCTCAGTGTCAAAGTGTGTGTACCTTCTTAAAAATTTATTTTATTTATTTACATTTCAAATGTTGTCACTCTTCCAGGTCTCTCCTCCACAACTCCCCCCATCCCATCCTCCTTCTCCTTTGCCTCTAAGAGGGTACTCCCCAACCAACCCACCCACCCACGCCTCACTTCTCATCCTCCCTCGATGGGGCAACAAGTCTCCACAGGACCAAGTGCCTCCTCTCCCACTGATGCCAGATAAGGCAGTCCTCTGCTACACATGTGGCAGGAGCCATGGACCTACCCATGTATAGTCTTTGGTTGGTGGTTTAGTCTCTGAGAGCTCAGAGGGGTTGGGTTTGTTGATATTATTGTTCTTTTTATGGGGTGGCAATCCACTTCAGCTCTTTCACCCCTTTCCTATCTTTTCCATTGGGGTCCCCAGACTCAGTCCAATGATTGTCTGTGAGTATCTGCATATGTCTTAGTCAGGTGCTGGCAAAGCCTCTCAGGGGGCAGCCATACCAGGCTCATGTCTTCAAGCAGTACTTGGTTTCAGCAATAGTGTCGGGGTTTGGTGTCTGCAGATGGGATGGATCCCAAGGTGGGGCAGTTTAACAATGGCTTTCTTTTAGTCACTGCTCCATTTTTGTCCCTGCATTTCCTTCAGACAGGAACAGTGGCCCCTTCCCTTAACTGGGTGTCATGCCTATTTTCTTTAGGTTTTATCTCCCTTCTGTTGGGTATTTTGGCTATGGTCATCCCCATTGGGTCCTGGGAGCCTTTTGCATCCCTGGCATCTGGGACTTTTTAGCATGTCCTCCTCCCCCATTCCCTACCACAACTACTACATTGAGTGAACAGATTGTGAGCTTTGAGACCAGCATGATGCAGGAGATGCTTTATGGCAGGAGGGTTAGCTGAAGGTACAGTTTAGAAAGCATAGCAGAGAAACCTGTCAGAGATTCTACTTTGCATTCTTGCTGACCTCATAAACTGTTTGCAATGTTCCAGAGAATAGGATCAGCACCAGAATACAGGCTTCATTAATATTTTGAGGCAAAAAAAATAAAAAAAAATTATCAGAATTTTTCATTATCATAAATAGGCACGTGTAGTAGTAATAGGAGATAGAGATTGTCCAGGCAACACAGGGCAGGGACGGTCACAGATTCTTATCCCCAGCTAGAAACTGGCCATGTCCTTCATGTCCTACCCCGTCTTGAGATCAAGAATGCCAGAAAAGGGAATCTGAGCTTTGTTTTTCCAGCTTCTTGTTATCCTTATACTGTCTTCACATCATGTGGATGAACACAACTTCCAGAAACCCCTAAGGGAGGATGTGTCTAAATCTGAGAGGAGGACCATGGTCACTTTGTGGTTGGGCCATCTGGACTGACCAGCTCAGCCCAGTCCATGGGTCTCAGCTGACTTCTGCCATCAGCTCTGTGGAAACCCTCAGACTAGCAAATCAATGGTCTCTTTCTCCAAGGACTCACACAAGCAGTCTAGGAGCTCTATTTTCTTTCTAGTAAGCACTTGTCTCTGAATGTGTCATAAAAGTTACTGCCAACTCATCCTCCCATTGTTGGTGAATTTTAATCTTCAAATTCATAAGGTAGAACCTAGAGACCATGGACTCAGATAGTTTGTGTGACTATCAGCTCCTGGTACCCCAACTCTCTGGTTAACCCCCACCCATGAAACTCCAGCATACCCCACCTTTCCTGTATCAGTAATACTTCCTAGAAACTTCATATTGAAATATAGGCAGAACATTCTGAGTTTGTCTCTGGTGTAACATTTCAAAGGAAAAGTCTTGGGTTGCAAAACTGGTTTCAGTCTCCAAGGACTAAAGAGAGAGCAGCTGGCAGAACAAGTAAGAGGCATGCACTCCTCCTCAGAGTGCTGGGCACCAAACTCAGGAAGCTGCTCATCTCTGAAAATGGGCCTCTGCCCTTAACTGTACAAGTAAAATCAGATGCATGAGCCTAGATCTTTTTCCCGGTCTATCCACAGGAACCACTTCCTCTCTTGGTATTCAGTGAACAGTATCCTGCAAAAAGAGTAACAAGGCAAGAGATCCAGAAGCCAATGGAGATAAACATGTTTCATGCAGAATAGTGATTATTGGAAAAGTAGCTGTGGATTGGAGGCCTGAGTTGAGTCTAGCACTTGCAGAACATGTGCTTATTATATTCTTATATAATTAATAAAAAGGTTTACTTTAGGTTCAAAAGCAGGCCTAAGAGAAGGTACAGTGATTTCTCATACCATTGACTCAGGCTTTCTGATCTTCAACATCCACTTCCAGAGTGGAATGCTCATGAAAATGAATGCACATCTACACATCATCTCCTGAAAACCATAAACTACATTAGGTTCAGTTTTGGTGGTATGTGTTCCTTGTCTAACACATGAACCTAGACTTCAATTCCCTGAAGATAACCACTGCCGTACCCATCTGTGCTACATGTTCAGCATTTCCTGTTCACAAACCTGGCACCCAGGAATATCTTCCTATTGCAAATTTCCATTTTCTAGAATATCATATAGCTGTACCCACTGCACTCATTATTTTCTTTTTGATGGAAGCTAACACTTTGGGCATGGGTATTTCAAGGTAAGAAGAAATAGTTATAAAAATTAAGTTGGGCGAAAAAGAAGAGAGAGAGAAAGACTGAAGAAAAGAAGGAGGGAAGGAAGAGATGGAAGAAGTGGAAACAAGAGAGAGCTGGAGAAAGAGAAGGAGAGGGAGAGGGAGCAATGGAGCAGAGAGAGGGGAGAGAGAGAGCACAACAAAGCAAAGAATATATTAGAGACCTGGGACTTTTCAGGAGTGAGGATATCTATATCTTTGCTCATTTTGATTAGGAGTGTTTTCACACTCATGCATGAGTGTATATAAATGCGTAGTAGTCATAGCAGCATGTGTGAAAAGAACATTTGCTATGACAGACTGTTGAACGGCACCTAGGCTGGAGATTGACTTGGCACAGGATGAGATTTGGGCACATTAAGAAATCCAGGACAAAGGAAACCTTTCGGTAGAGTTTTAAGTGTTGTTAGGTACAACTGTTGGACACAGAGGTGAGAAAGCTGGTAGATGGTGCATGCTATGAGCACACTCTACCTGCTTCATGCACTTCAGTCACTCTCAAGTGAAGGATTGAGCTGGAAACATTTTTTTTTTATTGAATATCATCTTTGTTTACATTGTCAATGGTAAAACCTTTCCCGATATTCCCCCTCCCATAAGATCCCCAACCCCTCACCTTCCTCCTTCCCCATGTCTCCATGTATATGCCTCTCCACCCAACACACTCCCCCACCTCGGTTTCCCTTTGTTTGGGTCTCTGTTGAGCCTTTACCTGACCAAGGACCATTCCTCCCACTGATGCCCAACAAGGCCTTCCTCTGCCACATTTTTGGCTGGAACCATGTGTGCCCCTTGCTTGATGGTTCAGACCCTGGGAGTCTTGGGGCATCTGGGTGGCTGAAATCATTGTTCTTCCCATGGGGCTGTAAACCCCTTCAGCTTTTCTGGATCATCCTCCAGCTCCTCCATTGGGGACCCCATGCCCAGTCCAATAGTTGGCTGTTAGCATCTGCCTCTGTATTTGTAAAGCTCTGGCAGGGCCCCTCCTGGTGGTATTGCAAGCTGGTAAAGCCACTCTGGAAATCAGTTTGGCAATTCCTCAGAAAATTAGACATAGTATTACCAGTGGACCCAGCTATACTACTCCTGGGCATATACCCAGAAGATGCTCCTACATGTAATAAGGACACATGCTCCACTATTTATAATAGTCAGAAGATGGAAAGAAGCCAGATGCCCCTCAACAGAGGAATGGATATAGAAACTATGATATACATACACACACACACACACACACACACACACACACACACAATGGAGTACTATTCGGCTATTAAAAACAACGAATTCATGGAATTTTTAGGCAAATGGATGGAACTAGATAGTGTCATCCTGAGTGAGGTAACCCAGTCACAAAATAACACACATTGTATGTACTCACTAATAAGTGGATGTTAGCCCAAAAGCTCAAAATAAACAAGTTACAATTCACCAAGCTTAAGAAGACGGAGGACTTAAGTGAGGATGTTTCAGTTTCTCTAAGAAAAGGGAAAAAATAGTCACAGGAGAAATAAGGGAGACAATATGTGGAGCCAAGACTGAAGTAAAGGCCACCCAGAGACTGCCCTACCTGGGGATTCATTCTATAAACAGTCAACAAACCCTGACACTACTATGGATGACAAGAAGTGTATACCAGAAGGAGCATGCCATGGAAACATTCTTTTTTTTTTAAGTTACAAATATCCAATTTTATTAATTTCATATAAAATTCTAGATAAATTATATAAAAACAATATCAAATTATAAGAAATATGGCTACCTTATATATAAATTGTTTTTAATAAAGAGACATTAGAATATGGTCCAAAGAAAAAGATGCCTTTACATGTAATGGTCGCTCTGTGTCCCAAACCGTCTGCCCCAGCACTGGATACAATGCCACAATAGCCCACCTCCCCCAAGTTTGGTGCTTCCAGCATTGGCAATGGCAGCCAGCACTGAGGTGCAAGTCCACAGTCCACTCTCACAATTAGTAACAATCCCCTTGGGGCTTGTCAGCATGGAAACATTCTTATAAGTGTGAAATCCTGCTCTGCTTCTGAATGAAGTGGTGTTCAGAGGTTTGTAACTGACATAGTAGAATTAGCCAAAGAATTTCAGTAAGTATGCAGAAAAACAAGCTGCCTCCAGTCTGCTCTGAACCACCGACAAGAGAAATTACTCACTTGTCCTCCGTCTCACATAAACAGTGAATCAGAATCAAGAGATTGATGTACTCACCACTGTGCATCAGATGTTAAGTTCAGTCGATATTGACTGTGATGATTGAAATCATTCTTACAGGGTGAAAAAAAAGTGCAAACTGCACAGTGGCTTCTAGAGATGGAGGGTTTCTGGCATTGACTTGAAAGTCATGGTGCTGAGTCTTTCAGGCATTGGAAGGTAATGGCTGTAGACAGTAGAAATAAATGAGAACCCCAGGAATCCTTTAGGTTTGGGAGAATGGAGCCCAGTGGCAAGTATACTGAATATATCTAATAATAAACAGCCTCATGAAAATATAAGCAAAATCCCATAATCTCTCCTCTCCTGAGCTTGCCTGCTCCTACTTACACTGCTGTGCAGCTCACATGTTCTAGCTTTCTGTCTCTGGTCTACATTACTTTGGTCTCTCCAGGACTTCTCTTTCTGGCTTTCTTGACTGGTCTCCCTCCTGTCTGTGTCTCTCGTCATCTTTAATCTGTAAAATGTTGTTTATTGTACTTCTTTTTCTGAAGTTGCCAAAAATCTCCCATTAGCATATCATTGATAACATCTTTTAAAATTTAGAATATTTTGGTTTAGAGAAAGAAAAAAAGAGAACCTCGCCCACATCTTCTTTAGTCAACCAGAGCATCATTCCAGTTGTGCATAGGGACTAAGTTTAAGAAAGAAAATACATTTTGTCAACAGCAGCAGCTTTCCGCCCTTTGCATGGCTCCTGTTCTTTGATACAAGTTCAACAAGTTTTAAACAAAAGATTTGTAAATTAAACGATAACGATCCTTTGAAATTTAGAACATGAATTGGTTGCAATACTGAGTTTTCAGGCTTTCTAGATTTCCCTGGAAGTAGAGTCCCTTTATTTAAAGCTGTTACTATTTTAAGAACACATGCCGTTTGCATGAAAGTCAGATATTGTTTTAAAATGTTCTTGAGGAAACAAAACTTCCATTCTTCTTAAGTCTTTGCTTGGTTCCTCAGGAAACATTCTGCTTAGCCCATTCAGAAACTGTAGAGACCCAGCTTAGGACATAACACTAATTTTATAAAATGATTGGGCCAGGGAAGTTTCCACAGACTTCTTGCAGTCACTGTAAAAATCAGCCTAATAGTGATTTACAATAGTCGCCTGTCTTATGTTTGTGCCATAGTCACCTGCGTAATCCATCAATCGTCCCAACAATGTTCCAAGAATGAAGGGTTGGTTTTCAGCTTATGCTGCTGCCTGCTCTCTAGCAGGAAAGAGAAGGCTCGTAGCCATGATGGCTAGCATCTCATTAGAAGGCACGAGCACAATTCAGAGAAAGTTTATTAGCTTGACAAGGCAGGAAGTAGTTATTGATCAATGGTAAAGTCCTCACTTCGGTTCCATTGACAGACTGAATGGAGCCTTCCTTGCTATGGGCGTTGTTTCATGCATCACAGTTTCCTCAGTTTCTCCTCAGGAGACCCCAATAGCATGTCTTCCACCGCAGTGGTAACTTTAAATAGCTCCAAACCTTGGCAAATATTTACCAGGAGGCAAAATTTCCCTGATTAAGATGAACTATGCAAGATATTATGGTATAAACATGGCTCTGTTCCTTAGGGCTCATTTGGACTAAAGAAGAACAGCGTGTATATATATGAAAGAGAGGATTCCAGGTAGAATTCTAGATATAGTTCATATATGTGGAATATCAAGCCAAGGAGTGGGAAAGCACATATCAGAGAGGATGGTGGGATATGATCCTCTGGGAGCCCAAAGAACTTGAGAAGATTTTCTTTCTGAGTTTCTGTAGAACAGAAAGATGTTAGAGAATTTCAGCAAAAAAATGAAAGGATTATACTGAAATGTTTTTCTAGGAACAGTCTTGCTGTTGATGGAATCAGGAAGCCCCTACCAGGAGGTTTTTGCTGTTGTTCAGGTAGAGTGGTTAGGAGGAGGTTTGGACCCGATTGGCACCAGTGAAGAAGTGAGACTGGCTCTGATATAAGCTTAAAGGAAGGGATAGCTATTGACTACTCTTGCAGATTTTGAAAAGTATACTCATATCTGGGAACTTCTTAGGAATTCTGCCTGTAATGGGTGTTACATATTTTGTATCTTTTCCCTGATATTTTCCTATACCAAGGTTTGAAATTCCATCTTCTAACTGCCTGAAAACACATAAAATGAAAACATAGGACCAAGACACTAACCTTGTACAGTTGGAAGACAGAAAAAGGATCAAAGAGTGAAGAAACAGTTTGGTAAGTTATTTGCAACACCTAGGAGATGTATTTGGAAGAGAAATATGATAACATCTCTGAACATTGCATTTATTTTATTTTATTTTTTTTACCTCAAAGCTATACCAGTCACTATAATTTCAGTCTAATTACACTTAAGAAATTACTCTTTTTATATCTAAGGCTTAATTATTTAAAAATTTAGATGTATTTATTTTATGTTTATGAGTATTTTTTCTGCACATATGTATATGCACTGCATGGTCAGAAGAGGACATTGGATCTGGCAGTAGAGTTATAAGTGCTTATGAGCTGCTGTGTGGGACCTGGCAACTAAATCCAGGTCCTCTGCAAGAGCAGCAAGTGCTCGTACCTGCTGAATCATCTTTTCAGGCCAGGTTTAGATTTTCGTTTAATCATAGCCCAAATAGCAGCAAATGGACTGTACTTCTAGTGTAAGTAAAATTCCAATTAAAGATAAAGTCAGATAAAAAAAAAGTACTGTTGATGTGGAAGAAAAACTTGTCTATAATATGGTTTACCTTATGGTCTACATCTTATAATGATCTTGTGTCTGCTTGTATTCCTCCATCCGCCAGAGCAGCTCTAAACTGCTGATCACTCTGGGATTTCCTTCTATTTATCTACTTAATAGACATCACAAGGAACTAACAAAAGCAAGAAGGAACTAACAAAAGCAAGGTTTATTGTTGTATTCCTTTATCTACTTAACAGAAGCCCCATCATGTTAGCTACATTGGTTTTATATTACTTTATATTGAAACCAGAATCTATGGAATTTGTGGTTCTACACCATACCTAATAACTAACCCCTCATGTGTGTGAAAAATATTTATTTAATGGCACAGATAATGCAGTAAAATATTGAGAAAGACACAACAATATTCTAAGCATTAAAGGAAATTTGGTGTCACAACTATCTGCGCTTTCATTTCTAGACAGTTCCCTTGTTTGTTATAATAGAAAAGGTGCCCTTCAGACCAATTTTATGTCTCTGTCCTTATCTGCCTGGGCTCACTGTGGGTCACTCATGAGATTGCAAGGTTAAGTACTGAATATTTTGAGAATGCCCAGCATGCATGTATTAGTATTCTAAGTCAAATTCTTCTCATTCCTGAAAAAACAATTCCTTGTGCTACATGTGGCTTATGAGTCCATCCACATAACCTGCACAGACTACTGTAGTGTCCTAACTATTCCTTGGAACATGTGGCTGTTCTCAACCTACCCAGATAGCCCACACTTTAGAGACAGTGAAGCAGTCTCAAAGAGCTCTCTGTTCATACTAAGGTCTCTCCCTCTGACTATGTTAGGAGCTTCTGCCTTTAAAGATGCTGGCAAGAGATAACAATTACCTTGGGATGCTCAGTAATACATGCTACTTGGGGCATAGTTATCATATTGCCATTGTAATGTCAATACTGGAATCTTCTGACTACCTTATCAGGTCACAGAGATAAAGCACACTTAGAAAGTTCAGGAAGTTTTTTCTACAGGATCTCAGGCATCAAAATGCTGAAGAAATTCCAGCCATATTATACTGGTTAAGTTCATGCTACCTTTAAAACTAATAGGAGTGTGGGGTTTTTTTTGGGGGGGGTGGGTGGGTACTTTCTTTAGAAGAAATTACTAAGGATAAGATTTAAGAGTATTAATACTTCTCTTTTTTTTTAAGTACTTTTCCATTAGCAAAATCACAGCATTGCGTTCTTCCTTAATGACTTATTGATAACTATGAATGAGAACCTTTCTCAACTGTCTTCAGAGAAGCTTCTGTTTGATGCAGTTAATGTAGAGCCGTCAGGATAGTCAAAGTGTAAAAGTAATTGACTGTGGATTGCTCAGATCTAAATGGTGCCATTCTTATTATAGTCCTTTCCTGAAAGACTCAGAAGTTTTCAGAGAAGAGGGTGCAGAAAGGTTGCAAGAGGGAGAGGTGGTTGGCAACATCAAGAAAACAGTGTTTCCCAGATACAAAGGATCCTGTGCACAGATGAACTAATTCTCCTCACAGCATGAACAGGACATTCCCAGACTCCAGACTGACAAAATCCCAGCATGAAGCAGGAAAGGTGGTCATGAAATTACTGCTCACTGGAAAGCTATTAGCCTTTGATAGCTGCTGGGAAGGAAAGAATCTATTTGCTCTAATGATGGGACACCCAGTATTTTGACCACACACAAGGGCAAGCCTCCCACCTAAGACTTGCTAGGCAACAGAAACTGAACTCAATGGGGAAAGAGGGAAAAATGTAGAGAAGATGAAATCTCAAAGTAGTGTGGCAGGAATGGGAAGGGGTTGTGAGAGTCTTAATGGAAAGTATTGAAGGAAATGGGATTCAAATGCAGTATATGAAATTTACAAAGAATTAATAAAACATTAGAAGAAATGTTTAGTATCATAATTCTAAAATACTGCTTGATATAAGAGGGAAATTCAGTGATTTAATGTCTACATGGTATCGATGACTGCAGTTTTAAAAAGAATCAAAGTGTACTGGAGAATTAATTCATAAACTCTTATCAAATGTGTAGAGCTTCTAGTAAATTCCTCTTAAGAACAGAGGCTTAATTATAATTTTAACTCCTTAAGGCTATACTTGTAGTAAGTTTATGTATAACTATAATCCAGTTATGATGCCTCCTTATATTTTAGTGCTCAGCAGACTTTAGCAGGTCCTATACTAACCCGAAGATATTATGTGTCAAAGAGCTACTGTTTTAGCTAAGACAAGATCTTGTCTGTGCTTAAGAAGATGATGAATGACAGAAATGACAGAGATCAGGCTTTGTGCTACAAGTGTTGTGAGCTATTAAAAAAATCAAAGGGCAGTAGTTTCTATGCCAATCACATACAGCACATGCTTTGACCTAGTTTACAATTTCTATTTATTATGTCTACTGAAACAGCATTTAGGTATACAGTTTAATTTCACACAGAAACTTTGTTTTTGTTTTACAAAATAGTATTCCTCAATGAAAATAACAACAGTGTAGGTCCAAAACAGCTCAATTCAAATGTTTTCTTGAAGAAAAAAAAAAAAGAGGGATCTTGTTTGGGCTGTAGACTGAGATATAGCAGTACTCTAAATAGCCAATTCCAATCTGAAGTTGTCAATTAAAACCTGTCTTACTTTTTCCAAGATATTTTTTTTTTTTTGGCCATTCAATGTATCACACGCCATCATTTTCAGAAAGTGGAGACGTGAAATGTCATTATCTTTTATTATCAGAGAAATATGTTTTTAGACTTCGAACATCTGAGTTCTAGCTATTAAGGTTTATCATTTGGCTTACCCATGAACAATGATAAAAGTTGGTGCCATTGCTTATCTCACATTGGTTGCATTTCTGCCATTGACTAAACTACTTGTGATATCTACTCTCAAAACTATGAATGTTTGCCACCAACCAACCAACCAACCAACCAACCAACCAACCAACCAACCAACCAATTAATCATCACTACTAAAATATAAGCAGTGTTAGCCAGTTCTTGACTGTAGCAAATGAACGGTCAATTTCCATGCCACATGCAAGGAATGTCCATTTCAGTACTGCCATGAATAGACCAGAAGTGTAACTTTACAGTTTTACACATTGGTGAAAACCCTACTCTAATTACTCTCTCTGTATAGGCACCAATATTTCAAGGTAAACATCAGAAAGAGGTTGAAATCTAGGGACTAAATGTTGACTCCAGCATGAAATATTACAATGTTTAAGAAGAAAATCCACACACAGACATTTCCATGAACTGTTGACAACTTAGAAATTCAGAAATACCAAAACCAAACTCTTACCTGTCTCTCTTCAAGTTTTGATGCTATCTTAAGTGTCCTCAAACATACTTTGGATTAGAATGGCCATTAGTTATGCTGACTTCTCAAACCCTGAGGATTAAATTGTGCCTGTCCTTGACAAAAAAGGTAGAGATCTTTTTTTTTTTTTTTTAGCAAGTATAGAATTGTGTGGAAACTAAAAAACAAGTCAGCAATACTGTATTCGACAGTCATTGCTAAAGATGTTAGCACCTCTGTTTTTTTGTTTGTTTGTTTGTTTTGTTTTGTTTTATTTTGTTTTGAGACAGGGTTTCTCTGGATAGCCCTGGCTGTCCTGGAACTCACTCTGTAGACCAGGCTAGCATCAAACTCAGAAATCTGCCTGCCTCTGCCTCCCAATTGCTGGAATTTGATCAGGGTGCAACCACCACCCTGCAGCACCTCTGTTATAATAATGTTTTTTCACTGGATTAGACAAAGAAAAATGGAGATACAAAACAGTGTATTCTGAGCACAGGTATCCTTGGAGTTCTGAGTCACTTGGGTTATTATCTGGTAGGGTGATGGGCCAGATGGAACAGTGCTTATTTTTTCTTTTAACCTCTGTGGACCACATATGCTGGTTAGTAGAGCCATAAGTTAGGGACTAACAGGCTTTGTTTCCCTTGGTGCCACAAATATACACCAGATAAGACCAGACTAAGAGCAGGTAAATGCAGATCCTTTTAGGTGCTGTTCCCACGCAGGTTCACTGGGTTCACCAAAGAACAGGACCAGGGAAGTTGGGCACCTGGTAAAGGCAAGGAGATTTTATATATCTTTATCAAGGAATGACCACATGTAAGCCAGGATCTGGGGCTGTACCCATATATGGTCAAAAGATGAGCCCTTGGGAAGGCAATCTTGGGTGGGTGGCCAGAACTGAGAAGACCAAGGGTGACAACTTGTAAGGCAGGAGTTCTCTCCTTGTGGGTGGGGTTGATGGAAGAAGGGAAGACAGGATTTTTCAGCAGTGCAAGGGCTTAGTAGGAGTTCCAACCTCACACAGATCAGAGAGCAAACATATTGAAAAGATGCTGATATATTAATAAATCACAATTAACTGGGTGGACTAATGTTACATCAAATTCCTGTTCTCTCTGCACATACATAAATGCTATATTATATGCCCTATAATATCTGCACCAGAAATTATATTCCATACCAACAATTTGTTAGGTGTGTATATACTTTTTGTTTTTTACTGATTTTTATTCCTGTGCATTAACTTAATAATGAATAGACCTGTACTGCAATATGACCTTATTGTTTGATTGAGTAAAAAAGTTGGCTTGATTATAGATTGATGTTTTGTGGTTATATGATTCACTAAGCTATACCTATATTTCACATGAATAAGGGTTTATTACCACATTTTTACCAAACTGATCTACTTGTTTGATTCTCTAGAACTGTAGACTGTTGACCAATGAGAACAATAATACAGAAACTATACAAGTGCCTTTTCTGTGTGTTTCAATGATGAAACTCCTTTAATAAGATTTCACATCTGTTTTGAATGACATATTTTGTTCTTTTGGTTATTTCTTTTATTTTGTAGCCATGAAATATTGAAAGGTATAATGCATTTGTGTGGCCCCATGTTTCACTGTAAATAGATGTGTGGTATTAACACATTATGGCTTGGCTGTTTTGTAGGGTTTTCAACTCAGAGTAGAATTAAGTAGTGTATTCATCATATTTCTAACCATGAGCTGCAGTCATAGTGTACACCCTGGACTTCTGAACCTGCCTATGTCCCTTGCTGGTGGCACTGACTGAGCTGGTTAATTTGCTAACAAGGAAGTTGTTAATGGAGGAACATTGGAGCCAGGAATTGACTCAGTGGATTTTACAGTGGAGCCAAGAGTGCTTGACTTTTTTTCTACAACTAGACTGCAGAATCCCAGTCACAAATGAGCTATTGTTACAAGAGTGGTTCCTGCCAATCCCATTTCCCATCACTCTGGCCAATTTGATCATAGTAGTACGATGTCATATTCTGTTATGTACATCTATACCCATAGACAAGATTATGACTTGTATTATCAGAAATACACAGATCCAGTTTTGTTTGAGATCATCTATAGAATCTCTGCAGACAATAGAGGCTCAGACACTCAGACACTGTATTTATGGCTGAGCTGTTTCTAAAGCTGTAAGACTTTGTATTTATCATTCTTTAATCACTTAGAAGTTATGTGTCTATAACATCCATATAGTACATTAACATCTCCTTGTATATATTTATCAGTGATGTGATTGAAACTGATCTATTTCTTCTCCTAAAGCATGGATCTGCTATGTATCCCAGACAACTCTGGTTCATGATCCTCTTCCCTCAGCCTTCTGTGTGCTATGCCTGTTTCAAATCCTATTCTTCACTGTGTCTTAGCTTCTGTGGGATGCTCCTAAAGTATATATGTCCTCTAGTTTAAAACTTGCAACTTGCTTGATTAAATACACATTTTTAAAACTCATGATCTGAAAAAGCCAGTGTTATTGGTATTTAGATGAGCTACTAACACAGTGATTAGTAAGGAACATTGCTAGCGATGGAAGTTTAAAATTTAAGAGAGTGGCAGATTGAAAATACATGCAGAATATATACACATACACCTGTTCCACACAGAAAGCCTTCTGTAAAAAAGAAATACAAAGCCACCAGTGCTGTATATTATATCAACTCACAAAGTGCACTTTATACACAAACAAGAAGCATAAATTAAAAAAGGACAACAGCAAAACATTTTAAATATAGAAGACTTTGCACATAATTTTTGTTAAATAAGAATAAATAATTTCATCACAGAAATGCACACGGCAGTTGCAAAAACAATAAGTTACTTGGTTTTCAGTGCTGCAACTTCATATTCTGTTTGTGATTCATCTCTCAATTGTTAGTTTAAAACTGTTTCCACAGGAAGGCAATAGACGCTGAGTCCATTAAATACATTGTAACAATGTTCTCATACTTTCAAGCAACAAGGCTGGTTTTAAGGTGACATTTGCTGTTCTCAAAGATCAAGGTACTGTTTCATGGTGGGCTCATTTGCATTTACTGACACTCATTCTGGAATGATATTTTTATGCCAGTGAGGTTAGACGTTTTTGTAACCTGAGCATTGCCTTTTTCTGTTTTCCCACCTTTATGCACCATCTTAAATCGAAGGTCTTTGAGGATTCAATATACACAACAGGCAGATGGCAGACACAGCACAGAATCTAACTGGATGGATTGGAATTTAATGTAGGCTTCTCCCCACACACTCATTACTCTTCCCCTCTGTGACACTTCATTGTTCTGAATCTCACTTTGTTTTGTCTCTTTCCTTAGGAGATTTATATACATTCCCCTGTCTATGTAGGATAGTCACTTTAAAATGTAAAGAAAATCCCTCAAGATATTGTTTAGTGCTTTATCTGTTTATCCTTCTTAGGATGATTTCAGTGTGAAGTGCAAAACTTCATTATTAAAGGGAAAAGACCAGTAAATATTTTATTAAAAAAAAACTATGATGATCATAGAGGGAAGCAGAGTAAGAGGATAATGACATTTACTCTTCCTTTATTTTCTTCAATACAACCACAAAAACAAAAACAAAAACAAAAAAACAAAATGAGAATTTTGTTAAATCAGAACTACTTGGTTTAAAATGTTGAATTGTCAAAATTGGAGAAAGTTGCAATACACTATTTATTCTCTCTTTACAGTTAAATAACGAACATGAGATTTAATCTTTTGTTTTATGACCAATTTGACTATTTATTTCCCAGCTCTTTATTTGGAGACCTGCACCCAATATAGGCTATGAGTTTTATATAGTCTGAATTTCTTGATTTGAAAGGACCAGGGTGTGGGAATCTAATGGATGATGACTGGTTTGAAAGGGCATTGGTCTGTTTCACAAAATAATCTCTTCAAACAAACAAACAAACAAATAAACAAACAAACCTAACTAAGATTCCATTCTTTTTCTGATCCACTGTAATCAATGTACTATGGAGTCATCAATTACATAATTATTTATATTAAAATATGCTATAATAAAAATAAACTCTCATACATTTAGTGGAATTCCAGAGAGGGTTTCCTCAAAATCCTTACCTGGAAATCTTTAACAGTAGGCACATTTGGTTTGATCATTATTGAATTTGCATAAAACAATTTACTTTGCAGATTTTTACAAAGAAGCAAAAAAAGAAATAACAGTGAAATAAAATTGCCTCATGTTATTGGAATTATCAGAGGGGGTCATGCACTGTGTGGTTTAAAGGAGATTTTCTGTTTATGATTATTAGTAAGCATGTGCCACCTTCTTGTGCAGGTAAAAGACTTCCTGAAAACACCTATATTTCATTACTTACATACTCACTGGTATAGACAACTGCTTTCAGATATAGGGAAAATTCTCTAACACAGCAGGTATATGCCTATATTTTGTAAATTTTGAGATAATCGCCTATGGTGTGGAAACAGTCTTTTAAGTGCTAACCGGTTTGCTTTCATGAATTGATCCGATTGTTCATTCAAGATGAGGCTAAAGATGAAATGATTTTAATATTACTGTTAGACCCAGTCAATACAGAACACACGTCTTCCAACCCTTGGGAAAAATAAAGAAGCAAACACAAACACTGAGCAGAGGTAAGCCATGACTGAAGATGGTGGGTGTGACAGACACCGTGCGGATGCGTGTTCGCTATGATTATGACACATTGTGAGATATGAACCAGGAACCATAGAAAAGGAAGTAGTCGTGAAAATATAAATTGAAAACACAGTGACATATTTGTTTTCTTTTCTAAATTCCAATACAAGCAAGCTGACTTTTAGACCCTTGCACACTGATCACATATACACAGGAAAACACAATGTCTACACCCCAATGATACAATAACTTGGCTGTCTGCTTGAAAAATATAGACCGTCAAAATTCAGAGCACACGGAACTGAGTATGTGTTTAAATGACCAGACACACACAGGCCCTTTTTAGAATTTCACAAAAGGTGCTTGCCATCAAAATGGTTTCTTTTTCTTTTTCTTTTTTTTTTTAACTAAAATGTTATCTCCTGCAGACTGACAACATACAAAGTCTTATTTAACAGCAGCAAGTTCTTAATTTCCAGTAAATCTTCCACAGCTCTTTCTGGAAACTAGTAGTTGAAATAGCTGCAGACCTACTTTGGTCAAATATTTTGTTATAGCAATATACATGTATATACATATACATGTATGCGCATACATGTATACACACATGTATGTGTATACATGTATGTGTATATATATGTACATATACATACACACATGTATATATATATTAATAGGACCATGTTTATAAAGTGACATACCAAGGGCGGATGCATTTACAAACAGTAAAAATAAGCTGTGTGTCATGGCTGAGCATGATCACGATGCCTTTGAAGACATTCTATAAGAGGTAGGTGACAAGACTTCTCTGCCATCTTCAAATGTCCCCGATTCTACATTCATCATCGCGTGTCTCCTTTGTGTAGGCCCAGGGATATTCCATAACTCCCACGTCTTCTCTATTCCAAGATCACCATCATCACACCAAGTAGAGTACATCTTTTGGTCGCAGCAGAGAGCAGATTCTGCCCATAATTCGACTCATGGTGACAATGACATGAAGGCATGGCTTTCTGTGCTTTGGGTAGGCCTTGTCTTCCCCGCAACTGTATCTGCAGCGATTCCCCCTGTTATTTTTGTGCGTAAGAGTAAACCACAGGCTAACATTTCTTCAGCAAACATTGTTTAAATGCAGAAGGCCTCTGAGAGAGAACACATCCCTTGGCTAATTTCCGGTTTCCATCCTGGCACTGCACGGTCCTGGTGTGCCAGCCTGTGTCACAGGTCCTAGAGCAGGCCAGCCATGGGCCTGTCACCCACTGCAGCTGCGAAGAGTGCGGCCCCACTTTGTTGCTACCGTGGCTCATGACAGAGTTTCCTTTTTCAGTGGACTTCTTGGGAACAAAAAAGCTGTAACGGACATCTAGTGCTTTAGTTGGGTCTGTTGCAAGGATTTGCACGATCAGGATTTCTTTTGTGGCTGAATAGCCCATCCCGTGTAAAAAATCATCTCTGTGGCTCCACCCACTGTAGTTCATGACGGTACCATTGAGGTCGATGATGGTCTCTGAAGTGGAGATCATGTATTTGCCGTTGATAAGGTATTCACCAGTTTTCTTCTTTAGGGCTAAGTAAGCAGTGAATCTCGTCTGGTCTTTGGCTTTGAACTGTCGGACTTTTATGTGGGTGGCTCCTTCAGGGATCCTCACAATGTCAGTATAACCCTTGCTGTCAGCAGGGATGTCCACGTGAGAGGTTGCGAAAAGAAGGGAGTGGTGCAATAGAATTAGTATACGGATATACGTGGATAAACAAATAGATTTTTTCTAAAGGTTTTTACCTCATCTTAACATAAAGCTTTAATGTATTCTAGACCTTAAGTTTAAATTGGCTTTCAACTTTTTCATAGGACAAAATAAAATTGCTATACGATGTAACATTTTATGTTTCTGTTGAGATATTAAAAATTAGAACGAGGCTTATTTTAAAAATGGGGTTAGAGATATATATGATAATTTTATCTTTATTTGTACCACATTGGTACATGTGTAGCACATTTATAAAGATATTTTATGTTCTTCCAGCACAGACACAAGGTAGGCTATATGTCAGTATAAACAGCCAAGTCTGGCTCAGTCAATCTCATGGAAATACTTAATAAGTGTTTTTAAATTCTGGTTTTTTGGATTTTAGAAAGCTCTAATCTTGTGCCCCAGGCCTGGCAAATCTTTGTCTTTCAAGATGGGCTACAGGGGCTGTTCTTAGAGTCCTTTACATTGCTCCAGTGTGCAGACTTCTTGAAAAGAACACTCAGTTGCCTATTGGGCTGGCATTAGAACAAACCAAAGCTTTGCCACTAGAAGCCTTACTAGATTTTTCTGAGACTTAGAAGTTAAATGGAAGGCAAAATTTTGTCACTAGATCATACATACTTACCATGAGTCTAAGGAAAAAATGATTTTAAGACTCTATGTTTTTTTGAATGTCTTGTTTTCACCTGACAATATGATAAATTGATTGAGGAGTTTTATTGGGTAAAACCATAAGCCAGCCTTGAAAGATAGTCAAAGATGTTCAAAGATACACTATCTGCACAGGAGGAACAAATGTCTCTAATGTCCACAACCCTGTTGAACTCTAGCACAAATGTTAATTAAGTACTGAGACACTATACCAACGAGAAGGACTCATATTTTTCTAATAGTTTCTCTTTCTTGTTAAATTGGATATTTTCTTTATTTACATTTCAAATGTTATCCCCTTTCCCAGGTTCGCCTCCCAAAACTCCCTATCCCCTCCCCCTCCCCCCATTCACCACCCACCTACTCCCACTTTCCTGCTCTGGCATTCAAAGAGCTCATCTTTTACCAAAAATTTGCTTTTATAAGAGGCTATCATAAGGCATAAAGATATATTATTAGTTAATATGTCCTCAAATGTTTCTCAGTTATTTAAATAGAAGTAGCATTGCATGTACAGATTGACTGACTATTGTGAGATTAAATTGGGTAATTTCTAATTCTTCCTAGGTCCAAGATTATATGTTAAAAAAAAAATCTAAGTTCACATCTCCTGACTTGTACAGGAAGCTTATTTTCAAAAGAACTCCCGTGTCTGAATACTAGTGTCTGTCTGTCTGTCCCACTTGTGTCAGAACTTCCGAGTCATGGGGAGAGTAGAGTTCCTTGAGGTTCTGCTGATTCTGGGTTCATTATCTTTATTGTTGTAATATTTTTTAAGAGAAGACCTTGTTCTTTCTTAATTTAATGTTAATTTGCAAGAATGATAGATGATGCACAATCCTACAAGGGCTTCAAGGTCAGAATGACTGTTGGAGATGTCACATTTTACATAAAAGAATAGAAAGTAGGAATACAGTAAAAATCTTAAATGAGTATATCACAGAGCTTGGCATCTTCAGTGCTGGCTTTAAAAGCCAGGCCCATGATCTAAATTTAACATACATAGTATAACGAATGCGGGAAGGGATTTCATGCTATCAATTGTCTTCATCATGAATTTCTTTGTCACTGCATGTGACTTCAAGAGCACATGCAGTTACAAATTTAGAAAATGTAAGTGTTGTATTTAACACTTTGCAAAGTAGTTTTCAACTTCATGTAGAGGAGCACACAAGGTAGGATTGGTGAGGTATTACCTTAAGCATTGGATTGCTCTTTCTAAGCCATGTTCTATCACTCTATATCATCTTCCTTCTATATGATTTTTCTGTTCCCTTCCTAATGTCCTTACTCTTTTTCTCCCCCTCATTCTCTTCCTTTTCCACATTTCCCTCCTTTTCTGTCTGCCCTCTTTCCACCTCTCTCTTCCTTTCCTTTCTTATATCACAAAATGATCCCCACACCCAGGATCTCAGATATGGCCTCTGCTCTGTCTTGGCATTCACCCACTATGGTGAATTACATAAGTCTTAAACGTTCAAGTTTTAGCTTCTTCATTTGTAAAACAAAAGTTTGGGGTGCTAGTCTATAAGATGTCTTGCATATCTTAGATATAAAAAGATATAAAATATAACTGGCTCTTTAGACTTGGTATGATGGCACACTAAGTTCAAATGGTTCTGATGTCAATATTTAGGAAGATTAGTAGTATTATCTACCATCAGAATAATTCTTCAGATTTTAAAATCATATGAAACAAACTTTTAAGATTTTCAAATTAGTTTAGTACTTCGTCCTCTTAATGAACTTATTGATGTGGTCAGCAGCTCGCTGATAATTTGAAGAAAGCAAAGTAGCTAGGTCAGTATGCAGGCACACTCCACCTACACTTAGCACGGGAGAAGCCCATTAGACCCTTTAGTTAAACCAGACATCCTTCAGACAATAGTGTTATATTTGATTCCAGAAACTGTAATTTATAGTCTCATGTGTTTTAAAGCAAAAGTATGGAAACAGCAGACATTTCTGTGTGTCTGTCCTTATGGAGTGGACAGAAACCAGATCATTCCCTGTAAAATGGCATTATTGTCACAGTGCCTCAATTAACTTACATTTTGCAGGGAGAAATGCTTTCTGAAGAAAAACACACTCACTCTAGTAAGAAATTATTTGTTATAAAAATAGTAAAGAGAGCCAGGAGTGGCATCTTGCACACGGAATTCCAGCAGAGAGGCTGGCCAGATGATGACCAGACATTCAAGGGTTCAAGGTTTCCTTGGTCTGTATACCAAGACCATGTGACAAAAAATATCCAAACCAAAAAAAAAAGATAAAACCCCCAAACAAAAACCAAACAAAAACCAAAGCAAAACAAAATAAAATCCAGCAACTCCCCCACCCCCAAAACCAACTAACCTACCTACCTACCTACCTACCTACCAAAAAACCCAATGGAAGCAATGGAAGAAGGGAGGAGGGAAGGAAACATGAAGTTGGGAAGGGATTATAATATTGTGCAGTGGAAACTGAGAGTCAGGGTAAGAGTATGACCAAAATACATTGTATACATGTATGAAATATCCATAGAATAAATTTAAAATGTCATGAGAGGAGCAGAAGAAGGATGGCTGAGTGGATAAGAATACTGTGTATCCTCTTCCAGAGGACTACGGTTCAGTTCCCAGCACCCACATGGTCGCTCACCACTTTCTATATCTTCAATTCAAGGAGATCAGATGCTCTCTTCTGGCCTACTCCAGCTGCAGGCAGACAAATGGTGTAAAGATGTACAAGCAGATGAAACACCCATACACAGAACATTATAAAACCAAGATAAGGGCAATCGTGCAAACCTTTTTTTGTTTGTATTTTGGTCTTTAATCATGAATTCTTTCTCTATGATAGTTGCTGTAGTTTATCTGCTTCTAGAGACATTTAACATTTCTGTCAGCCACAGAGCCCCATTCAGCTCTCCTCCTCCCCTGCTCCTACACAGAATGCATTGTGAAACCAACATTAAACCTTCTCCTACAAAGAGATGAGGTAATGTGTCCCCTGCGTCAGCTTCACAGGAGTCTAAAACCTTGTTTAATTCACATGAGTGCTAGGGTGCTATCATGTTACCTTTTTTTATTGAAGGTTCCGATAATCTTTGTACAGCTGGAGTTATCCCCTCCACATACTCCACACTTGTCGTATTGTAGCTTCGAGCCAATGATGCCGTCACATCCAGTTCTCACGCACCTTCCTCGGACACACACGGAGTTGCTGTAAGGCCTACATTCGGTCCCATCGGTCACCTGCATATGACAACATTATAAGCAATAGGCATATCTGGGCTCAAGGATTTGGTTCCTTTACTTGAAGAGAAAGTTGTACTTTGTGAACTTTTATTGTAATAAAGTGTACAGCGAGAAATAAGGCCCATATGGCTCATTGGTTAAGAACATAGACTGCTCTTGTAGAAGACCCAACTTCAGTTGCTAGGAATCCTGAAAGGTGATTCATTGCAACCTGTAACTCCGACTCCACAAAGGCCTTTGGCCTTCTCAGGCACCTGCTCTCATGTGCACATGCCAACATACATGCACACACATGCATATATAATTAAAAAGTAAAATAAATCTTTCTAAAAGCTAATGTATCAAAGAGCAATCAACAACTCAGTTTCTAGAAGATGCTAGAATATGCACAATGTATTTTTATTGGGAAGATGTGGTTATATGCTTTCTAATGTATCTGGTGATACATTCCTAATATGTCTGGTGACTCAAGTTACTGATTTCCATTTTTGCATTCATAACACGATGCCTCTGTATCATCTCATCTTTTTACATCAATGAAAAGAAGTGAAAAGAATCTTTTAACTTTGTGGGGCATTATTGGTCTTGTAGAGATCTGAACATTAGAAAGCTTTAGATTACAAAGATTCTTTGTTGTGTAACTGGTAGTTTAGCAGCAAATTCGAAAATCTAAACTTACTTAAAAACCTGTCATAGTTATTTTGTGTTAAACTTTCGGGCATCAAAGTAAAGTCACATTCATGCAGAAAACAGATCCTAGCAAGGGATGTTTCGGAAAAGGTGTGGAGTACAGTGAATACTTGGTTCTGAATTCAGAACGCATGATGTGTTGTTGTTTGAAAGCCACTTAAAACATAGCATGTGAGAAGCTGTGGTGTATTAGTTCTATGTAAGATTTTAAGGAAAATGTTTCACTTCATAACTAAATAGATAGGCTATATCAATAATATACATGTATTGGACAATGGCTGAATTTTCAGTGGTATATGATGTAGAGACAGTTGTATACAGATACAGCTGAAGGCTGATTTTAGAGGTGTTTTGAAACATGTGATATGTTTAAAAGTCAGATAAATGGTGTTTTTTTTTTAATTGCTGCATTATACAGAAAATAAGGAAAAATCGCTTTAGTATTTTAGAAAATGTTTATCTGTGAAAGCTATGGAATAACCACATACATATCTCAAATGACGAGAAGGACCTTGATTCATAGTGAGCATCTAAGTCTTACTATAAAGCTAGGGAAAGAGGCAATGACTGTAAAACTTATAGTTAAGACTGAGTACATAAATTCTTAAATAAATAGCTGGAAAATAGAAATCTTTCTTACTAATAGTCCTCACACAAACTTTGTCTGGAAAAATGCATATTCTTCTCTAGATTATTTTGAAGTTGGTATTCTATTTTCCCAGACAATGAACTACACTTTTTAAAAATTTGTTTTTGAGACATATACCGGTTCCATTTGAATATTTTTAGACAATTGTGTAAAGTTGGAAAATACAGAAATTTTGGAGACCAAACCAAAACCTTTCCAAATGTTTTCTGAAAATAATAACTGTGCACATTTACAGAATTTACTTTATAGAGTAATTTCTGCCCAGAATGCCCACACTCAAGACACAAAACGTAGTTACCTTTGGAGAAAAGACCACATAGTAGCCAGTGCCCTTAGCTCTGCAGGTCAGCTTGCACACATCTGCTGGCAGGACACCTGCATATTTGGGAACCCATTCTACAAATGTTTTGATTCCTTTGGCATCAGACTGATAACCATTTTTGGCTTCACACTGCTCATGGCGAAAAGATTTACCTAGAAAACATGACATTTGACATTCCTACCTTATTAACATTAACACAAATGTTAGTGATTTCTGTTCTTAAGAGCTCTTTATGCACTAGCATTTAAAGTACCTGCATATAAACAGAACTGAAAATAGAAAGTGCTGTCTCCCCATCTCTGGGAGATAATGTTGTCTGTGATGGTAAATTAAAAATCGCCCCCATATTTGTTAGTATGAGTGCCTCTATCTAGTAGAGATTAATGCTACTTCTCCAGCCTTCCTTGTTTATTTCTATGAAAACGGATAATGCATGACATATGTGGTTACTGACACCCGAGAGCATCATACCGTTAGGTGGGCAGGGCGTGACGCTGCAGGAGCGGTATACGGCTCTCTTCCCTGTGCAGTAGCGCCCACTGTTTCGAGGTGCCGGGTTATTGCAATGGCGGTAGGCAAACTGTACTCCTCCCCCGCATGAGCGGGAACACTGACCCCAGGGGCCCCAGGACCCCCAATTTCCATGGCTTGATGTCTGAAAGAGAAAGTAGAAGATACTTTAACTCTGTTTGGAAAAATATCCCAGGTGTATATTGCAGTTATCTACGTGTATATTGTATCATCCCAGCGGATACATATGCACCAATTAAGGGTTTGCAGTTCATTTCCAATGCTAAACAAGTCATCTTTATCCAGGACCTCATTTCTAGCAGTATACTATCTAAAGTGTCATCCTAAGTAACGACCACAGGTCAAGGATTATATCCAGGCATTCTATTTCTTGCCTTGTGATACTGTGGAATTCTTGTTCATAACCACAGGTAATTGCTAACACTCTTTATACTTTCTCTTGGACCAATGATGAAGAACACATCATGCTGAAACCTTTGTAGGATGTTGGACATTCACATTTATTTCTTTCTATTTAGTCCCTAAGTTCTAAGGTCTGTTTGTTGACATCATGCATCCTGTCTATGATAGACTCTGCCTTGTATGTGAATGCATTTGAGGTGGGCTCTGGTAAATTCCAAATAAGACATGAGACATGGTGTAAGGCACCTTCAGCCCGTGTGCTCAGATGTTGTGCTTTGCCTATCGAAAAATGAGCCTAGATACCAAACTCTGGGCTTCTTTCTGTGGAGACCATGCAGGAGGAAGCTGAGAGACTAAGGTATGATAATATGAGATATTTTGACTAGGAAGTATAAGCTTCCTGCACCTGTGTCAGGGTATCTGACAAGACACAGGCAGTGTGAACTGTCTTCTGTAATATGAGCGTATTCTTGGGGACAGGCTCTAGGGCACCATAGCTTCTAACATTACACGGATTTCCTGTCGGTGAAAAGTGACCATTTGGGATCTTATATGATCTGAGCAAGGACCATCTGCTCCACCACTGTTTCCTTACTGATCAGGAGATACATTCTGATTGATAACTTTAGGGATTTCAAAAGTGAGCCTCCAAGAAAAGCACCACAGAGGCTCTCTGTTGAACGCCAATCTCATTTTATTTGTGAAATTTGTCAGTCTGGATTTACTTGTGAAACCCCAGAATTTGGCAAAAAATCCCTCCTAGTTGTATGTTTCCCTTTGTTTGGTTACAGGCAGGACTGCTGCGGAGGGAAGATGAAATCTTATAGACCATCGAAGGACAAAATCTTTTAACTGGGAAATAAAACCCTCTGATCATTATGACCATGCATGCCTGGAAAAGCACTTCCTGTGTTGGGCCTCTAGGCTTTAGTTGACAAGAAAATCACTTACCGAGTAATATTTTTTCTTAGTTTTGTCCACACATTTGCCCTGCAGGCAGATTCTTCCCTTCCCACAGGGAGTGCCCTCCACAGCAGGCAGCTTCTTGGTCAGACACACCATTTGACCTTGGCGCACCACAGCACACCACAGCCTCGCGCAGACATCCATGCCAGGGCACACAGAGTACTCAGGCCCAAATGTCAAGTTGCACTGCTGGGTGGCATCATAGGTCTGTCCTGGGAGTTCCTCGGGACCTAGAATCTGCTTCCGTGGTAGGTCTAGCAAACAGTTGCCTAAGAGAATAAGCAAGCGTTAGAATCAACCTGGATTTAGCTTTCAAATTGCTATAATCATGGACCTAAAAAGTAAAGTTTCAGGATGTGGGAAAGCATGACGACAACCTACAAGTCTGGAGAGTGGTCCCCTTGGGGATACAGTGGGCAGGGCTGGACATCTGCTTGGATTATAGAATTCTCATAGCGCCGTGCATTCTTGGACTGGCTGTAATGGTGGATGTCAGGCTGCCAGTGCTACTGTTCTGTATGACTGTTTTGTAGTAGTTAACTGTACTACATCACTGAGGGAATGAGGAGGGGCTTGGAGGAATTCTAATGGGGAGCTTCATTGTAACCGTCATTTACAGCTTTGAGCAATAGTTCATTGATGACACCCCAATCACCAGTGCTCATTTACCTCTTCCTCATGTGCCCAGAGCCTGTCTCCTAGTCACTAAGCCTTAATGACATCTGAGGTCATTATTTGTTCTTGCACTCATTGAATAAATACTTACTGAATCCTAGAATGCCAAAGTCACACATACATTGTCAAGAATAAAAAAAAAAATGGGCTGTACCCTGCTCTACTCCATAATATCCCACAAAGTGAAAGACAGACTAAATAAGTATTTCTTATAGCCTGGTAAAATTTGTCATAATAGGCTTTCAAGATCTCTAGAATAAAGTAGTGATTAAAAGCAAGAATCTGGGCTGGAGAAATGGCTCAGTGGTTAAGAGCTCTGATTGCTCTTCCGAAGGTCCCGAGTTCAAATCCCAGCAACCACATGGTGGCTCACAACCATCCATAATGGGATCGGATGCTCTCTTCTGGTGTGTCTGGAGATAGCTATAGTGTACTTACATATAATAAATAAATAAATAAATAAATAAATAAATAAATAAATAAATAAATAAATAAAAGAAGGACTCTTAGGTAACTTGGACCAGAGAAGTTCCAATGTATTATTAACCTTCATATTTCTGTTAAAACCGGGTTATTGTGGGCTTGTTAAGTATTTCGAATGGCAGCCAAAAGCAGTTGGAGTCATACTGCCTTGCATAGGTGAAGGTTGGGGGATGCTGTGGAGAACTCACAAAAGCCTGAACGTCTCCTTTTCACTCAAAATGTTTCCCTAAGAATTCAGGCCCCGTGAGCTGACATCATTTTCTTTACTGTATACTCTCTCAGGGAAGCCCACTGGCTTCAGTGCTTTTAATTATGCTTTTTTTCACACCAATTATAACAGCAATAACAACTAACAGTTGTCACACATTCAGAGTTCTTTACATATATTACATATATTTAATTCACATGAAAATCCCAGGAGGGTGACTTTCTTTATTCATCTTACAGATAAGTCAAGATATAGAAGTTGTCCATGTCTTGCCCAATGTTACATAGTTATTAGGGCTTTGTACTCAGGGGCTGCATACCATTTTGTCTCTGTCAGATCTATAGAAAGATGTCTCTCTTTCTGAGGGCTGACACGTGTATAGATCCTTCAAGTGACAGAATCTTGCTTAATGCAAGAAACAGCTGGCCTAAAGTCTAATCCTGGTGAAATACCACATGCGTGTGTGCTCTTAGCAGAGTTTCATTTATGGGATCTGTGATATGTTTTTTTTTTAAACTATGTACTGTAAAGATAGAATTAGCTTTGAAAAATTAGAGACAGGTCAGAAATAGACAAAACATTGATAGTTACTTCTATGTTCCACTGATCTGAACAACCACTAGATAGGTTAGTCAATGCCTTTTGTCCAACAAAAATTCTTTCACATTCAAATCCTTACATGGAGAAAATAACTATTCAGCATGTTTGGAGTGTACTTACTGCAAACATTTTTACAACTGTGTAATCAAGTTGCTACAAAGAGAACACATAAACCTATCTGTCCATCTGTGATAGAGGCATTATATGAAAATCAATAAATAGCAAATTTCCACTTTACTGAGCCAGAGCATTTGAAGAGGTAAAGCTTCTTAAGGCCAGCCAGAAAAAGCATTAGAAATGAGAATCTGGCCAAAGTGAACTTGGGGAGAAAAACATCACGTTAAAAGAAAAACATTAACATCAAGTCAATAGGAAAGAATGATAGTAAAACCTCACTAAGCATTCCTTATGGGACAGAGGAAGAGCAGGCACTTGGGAACTCTGGGGAAAAATGTTATCTTCTTTGCTGCATGAACTGGCTGCTGTGCAAAGCAGAGCAGCCTTAGCAGATTGATGATGTTAGTAAGTTGTCAACAAGTCTCTTTGTCAACAAACCTCAGAGTCAGCAAGAATGCTTTCCAGGTCCTCAAAACTGCTGTTATAACATTTTTGTTTTGTTTTGTTTTTCTTTCCCTACAAAGTATAGAGCATAGACTTCCTAACAAGGTATTAGCTAGGAAGACTCCCACTGACAGCAACCCTACTTTCCAGGAGACAAGGATTGCCGAGGAATGTAGAATGCAGGCAGTTTGGAACCAGTCTCTGATAAGGATACTTCAAGATGAAATGCGTCTTTACAAAACTTAACTCAGTGCAATTAAAATAACATTTTCTATAGAAGTCACATGGAAATGACATTTTCTTGTTGAAAATAAGGCAGTTTTCTTCTTTGAATGGTTAAAATTAACTTACTGCTTGTTTTAAAAAAAATAAAGATTTGTCTCTGCACTCATTTCTGCTTATTCTGTAGCATGTGCTTTAGTGACTTTGTTTTTATATGTAATGATTTCCTTTTGTAACAAAATAGTACAGACATCTCTACCACATGGAAACCTTATGCCTGGCAATGACAAAAATCATTACAGTGCCTGGCTATGAAATTCACAGAACACAGTATTTTAAAATGAGGTAATAATGGATTATCCGATCTATGCCTTTACTTTGAAAAGCTCATATGGTTTGGAGGAAGACCGAATCAAGAAAATGACTACTCTTTTAGCATTTAAATTTCTTTGCCTTTATGGGAATCCAACTGACTGTTGACCTTTTATTTATCTGATCTATTCCTACTTTTAGGAGTATGAAGTCTTCATATTTAAAATGTTTCTATTAGCTGAAAATCTTACCTGGCTTTTGTTCTATTCTAGACTACCACACTCAGACTTCTTCCCTTCTTCCCTGTCCCCTTTTCTCTTTCCTTTCTTCCTTTTGATGCATATAAGACAGATACTTAAAAGAGAAAGTTGGCAGACACGTATACACATCATATGCATGTTTTCCCATGCATATAAGGTTAAAAATCTGAAATAAGGCCAACAACTAAAACCCCAAAAGACTCATTTGAAATGGGTGAATCAAAGAATATGGTGGTTTTTCACTAGGTCTCGGCCCCACACCAGTAAATGATGGAAATTACAGCTTGCCTTCAGGAAACAAAACCTAAAGGGCTCAGGTATCTTAGGCTATTCTTTTTCTTAATGATAAGTAGGAATTATAGGACTAATTTTTAATGGTTTTTCCTTATTCCAGTTTTAGCACCACAGTTATTTATTCCTTTTCTTCTCTTTCAGTGCTCAGATATAAGATTGAGCATTGACTCAAATATCCATAGCTTGGAAACACCCAGTGAATAGTCCTGAAGAAGCATCTGAACCTCATAAAAGTTTTACTGCTCCCATTTTGTTTCTTGCTTTGTATTTATGGCTTTCTTTGGGGCCTTTGGATGGACATTTATCATTAGTAGTAAGATGTACATTTTCCCATTCTTTGAGAAGCCATTTTGGGTCTAGTGATATAGGGCACGAACATTGCCAAAGGAAAAAGGGATGATGACTAAAGCCATTCTAGGAGTCTGCAGCTGGAGGGAGCATTATATACTTATCATTGTATATAACATCAAGGGAGTCAGGCTAAGCTTTAAATCATAGCTCATCGTGGCCCTAGAGCATGTGTGATTTGTTCATGTTTTGAAAAAGCGTACTTATTATGGAAAAATCAAGATTACGACTATGAAAGGTTTCAATTTCTTAATATTACCTTAAAATCTGGCTTTATATCTACACCTATTGTTGGAAATTGATGAAGAATCCAGATATATAGCTTTCTACTAATATTTTCTGTCCAAAGTTCTGTGCTGGTTGAGTGGCAATACCCTTAGTTCTTTAAATAAGCAATAAGATAATATCCACGTGTTTCTCTTATCAGCTCAGGTTGCTGGTGTTCTTGAGTTGTAGTCACTTGGTTCTTCTCATTATCTGGCAGAAGTCTTCCAGATGCATCAAATAAAGCCTGGATGTCACTGAGCGTTAGGAAGCCTTTGGTAAAGGAAATTCGACAACCTGCCTCCTTTTGCACAGTTTCTCTGCTGGTGCTCACCCTTGTTTCAGAGGCTTGCCTTCCCAGTCAGCTAACTTGTACAAACACTACAAGGTTTCTACGAAGCCCTTGGCCAGGGTCGGGGAGTCCCACGAGACATGGCTACTCCTGTTCTGAATCACAAGTCTCCAGATACAGTTACTTAAGAGTATGCACTTTGGCTTTCTGGCCATATCCGAACCACTGCACATTTCTCCTTGGACCAGAATCAGGAAACACTCAGTACTAATGAATTCAAATCTGGCAGTGGTAGAGTGCTACAAATGTCCAGCTACTTATGGCTAATAATTTAAAAAATAAATCAAATGCTTTGAGTTTAATTCAACTCTAACTTCTCTTTGCTTTAACACTGCTGGAGGAGCGAATAGGAAGGAGGTGATATCACACCTGATCACGTGCTCTTTAGGCACCCTCAAAACACTGGACATGTTTTGTGACAATACTTACCTAAACATGGGAAGCGTTTCTTCCTGTTTCTGGGTGTCTCAGTGTAACTTCCCTAAGTAAATTTCCTGAAAGTCCTTCTTCTCTCTGTATAAATCACTGTATCTAACCAGTGTCTACAAGTTTTTCTAGGAATGACCTTAGCAAGATGGGTAGATGTCACACTGTTGGTATTTAGGAAAATACTACCAGGTCACTACATGGTTTTGTTTGTTTGTATATTTTGTTGTTGTTTCTGGTTTGGTTTGGTTTTTGGTTTTAGGAGGTCAATTTCCTGATTTTGCTACTTCCTTATTATCAAATCAACTCATTAGAGCATGACCTCAGGCATTCCCAATGGTCACATCATTGGCTTCCTATGAACAAGAGTAAAAAGATAAAAAAGTGTTAAACTATGGTATGCTGAAATCTGTTGGTCTTGTACAAATGTGTGCCTGTGTGCTTGTTTTTATATCATTAAAGGCTTGGGGTTTTTCCTTGATTCTCTATGTTTGTAGCTCAAATGTTAGTATGCTAATCATAAAAAAGAGGGGAGGGAAAGTCTTGCCAGTTCCTGATACCATAGTTACACTAAACTGTCTGCTGTATTTTTAAATCAAAATTACCAGGCTGTTAATTTTCTTGAATCCTCATTTAAATAGCAAAACTAGAGCACCACTCCTGGAATAAGATATCTCGGTGATCTCTCTACAGGATCCACAGCTTGGTTCCTGCACACCAACTTCCCTCATGCTTTCATCATTAGAAGTGATTGAAAACATACAATTTTTCTTTCTTAGTAAAACTGGAAGACCATCTAACAGAAGTCAACATATTCAAAAGTACAAATATTTAGATTTGATTATATAAGAAAATGTATAATTTTTTTTGTTCAAAGAATTCTGGCAATTCCCTTGTTTATTTAATCCACATCTTAGATACTCTGACAATTTTTATTAGTGAGAATGAGTATAACTGTTTCTACTATGACTGTGTTCTTAGATGCTCTTTGTCAGAAGGCCCTTTGAACAGAAACTGATGCAATAGTAGGGGAGTTTGATGAAAATCGAAAACTAATCAGAGTAGAGGCCTTTTAAAATATATATTAAAAAAACCTGTTAAAAGCTGAGACAATGCAGGAAGCATAGTTGTTGCCTTGAAAAGTAAGACCTTGTTCCACAAACATGAAATACAGGCACTATTCTCACATCACAGCCAACAGAAGACAATTCCACACAGTACTGCCGCTGAGCTAGTGCATACACAGGGTGAAAAGCTGACCTACTTTTGCCATCAGAATTTGCTGCCTTAGCAACTTGATCCATTCACTTAGAGGTTCAGAGTTGAGCTAAACCTTTTAGAATGTGTAATATATAATTTTAAAATAAAATATTCTTGCTATTTCTTAAAAGCTAAATCAGTAAGGGTACTATCAGGACTAGAGTTAAGATACAACTAGAGAGAGACTATGTGTTCAGCATTGAGAGGAAGATGACTAGGGGATCATCCACTCCAGGATTTGGCTATAACCAAGCTAAAGAGTTGCCATTTTTATTTAGTCTAAGGGAAAGGTCTATGCATATTATTGTTTCTAAGTATTTAAGTGTTCATTTATGCTATGCTATATATATATATATATATATATATATTCTTGATAAAACATTTATTTGTATATTTAATTGTTTGCTTATCTATCTATCTATCATCTATCTATCCATCTATCTATCATCAATCAGCTATCCATTTTGGGAGCATGGCTTTGCTCTCTATCCAAGGCTGTTGTAGACTTCACAATCCTTACTTCAGCTTACAGAATGGCAGGCTTATAGGTTTGTATTACGATGCTGCTGATATTAGGAGGACTTCCAAACAAGCTTGAGCTAGATTGCTTTTAGAATTATGAAATGCAAATTCGAGCATCCACACGAGCTTTACCAGCTCACCAGTCATATAGAGAAGCATGAAATTAGGAACACATCTTGGCTCATGGTATTGAAAAAACACTTTGTAGCAAACATAGGTGTGTTTGAAATGAAATTAATCTGTTGAATTTGGCACTGTTGAAGTTTGAAATGCCTACCACATTAGGTGTTTATAGACCAAAACTTTGTGAAACTCAGGGTGAAGATGGCTATCACTGATTGCCTGGACCCTACTCTGAGCAATGACAGTCATTAGATCATTTTATGGAGACTATTATCTCCAAAATCCAAAACAGAGCCACCTGTTTTAGAAAGAGACCCATTTTAAGAGAGTAGAAAGAAGACAGATTGGCCTCTTTTCTAAAAGATGAGGAAGTGGAAGTATATGCTTTCAAGGATTCTTTCCCACGGGGAATGTCCTGCTTGCTGTATTTCTATGATGTTAAAACAGTAAAGGACAATGAGGAAATTTGCAACAGCTTGTTTCGAAGACTACTTAGGGAGTAGGAGTTATTATTTCTAGAAATTGTGACTTCCTCTGTACTTTCTTGTGACTTATAGCACTAATCCTACTCTTATGGAGTTTAATAAAATATGCTATGCTCTTGAACTGCCTGAAAAGGATAAAGCCAGCATTCTTCCTTTGAAGTTCTTTAAGTCTTTTCCCACCATGGGTTGGGCTATTTTGGTTCGGTAGTTTTTATTCCACTTCCAGGAGAATCTGCTGTCAGGATGAAATCAATTTTTTCTAGCCAATGAATAACTAGAGCTGCCTTTTCTGGTTTTATGCTGCTGTCAAAGGTATTCATAACTTCCTACACCTTAACCAAAGCACTACAATAGATATTGAACAAATAATTCTAAGAGTCATATTAGTATCATACAAACCAAAATGTCTGCCAGTGTTCTCACAGGAACTTAGTGGTGAAAGAGGAAATAAAAGCCAGACTCTCAGGGGCTCCCACTGCTAGACTTCTGTGTGGTCTCCCACACTCTTTCCCTTTTGAACTTCTTAAGTCAACAGCAAAAATACCATAGCTGTAATGCCACCAAGAATGTTGGCATTGCATGCCAAGAGAGAAATCAATTTGCTTGCTTCTTTTCTGACACTCTTCCAATAACCATTGTCTCACAGGGTGAGCTTAGCATCATGAGGTCATCATGGTGCAAAGCTCCTAAGAATCCAGACTTGTTTTCCTGAGCCTATGTTGTCCAGAAACCTACATACCATGACCATCATCCAGGAATTCTGTGATAGTGGCTGAAGTGCATTTGGACCAGGGCTTGGATGCATCAATGCTGGTAAGGATTGAAGACATTAAACGCTTGTCTTCTGTAGAACCAAAGTTCTCTTCACAGAATTTGGAATCATCGTGAGAGAGGCCAAGTAGATGTCCTAGAGGAGAGAAGAAATTGTGCAAGTGATGAAAGGGAGAAGAGGATTTCCAATTACAGAATAATCTGAGTTTCTATTTCCACCTAACAAGTACTTTAGCATTTTTTTGTACCTAAAGAAAGACGAGTTTAACAGTCTACATACCCAGACTGATCCCCTTGCAAGCTCCATGCTGCTATAAAGTAGTTGCTTTGGGTGAACATATGGATGAAAATTAGAAAAATAAATGAAGAAGTAGATAATCCCCAAGTCCATGTGGTTCACATATGCCCACTGACAGTCAAACCTTATTTAGAATCATGAATTTGGGAGGCTTCTGTGGAATTATATCATCATCTCACCACAAATTATTTTTATTGTTAGGATTCTGCCTTCTCTGATCAGCTACAAACCTGAGCAGATCAAAGTGCAGGTCTAGCATCTACTGCTAAAACCTTTGTATCTGACTCAATGTTATACAAGATACAAACAGTAGACACTTTTTGAATGTCAGTGGCTTCTATTTTCTTTTTCAGGTATATAAGTAGTTCTTGGAGATGACCCAAAAGACAAAAACAAATAGAAGTAACATATAGTGGATTTCTTGCTGCATAAAATATCAGTATTCTTCATGTTTCTATTTATTATTTTTAGTGAAACAAAGATTAACTACTAGTCTCCTTAAGAACCTATTTTTGAAAATAAGCTCATCATAGGGTTCCTAGTGGAGGAGCTAGAGAAAGGACCCAAGGAGATGAAAGGGTTTGCAGTGCCATAGGAGGAACAACTATTTGAACCACTCAGTACCCCCAGAGCTCCCAGGGACTAACCACCAACCAAAAAGTATACATAGAGGGATTCATGGCTCCAAATGCAATGAAGCAGAGGATGGCTTTGTTGGATATCAAAGGGAGGAGAGACCCTTGGCCCTAAGAAGGCTATATGTCAAAGTTTAGGGGAATACCAGGACAGGGAAGCAGGAGTGGGTAGATTGGTGAGCAGGGGGAGGGGGGATGGGTCCAGAAAATTTTGGGCAAGGGGAGAGAACCAGAAAAAGGGACATTTGAAATGTAAATAAAGGATATACCTAATAAAAAAAGAAAATATGCTCATCTCCACTGTACTTTGGATAAAAAAAATTCAACACAGTTGTTATGAAGTACTAGAGATAAGTGAAAAACTGGATTCCAGGAAGATGAGTAATGGTTCTAAGGCACATGGCCACGATGTGTGTGCACATAACCCTCCAATACTTGCTGCTAGACCATTGGCCCCTCATCTGTTCGGATATCAATTGTCATGAGTGTCAGTATCCTCAGATCCTTATAATCTGAATAAATTGCTTCTTGTTTCTTGATGTCGATTTTTCCATACTCTAGGAGGTACATTGACTTTCTTCTACAAATTTAAAAGCTTAAAGACTTTATGTAGCTAGTTATTTCACCAAAGCTTTCAGAATCATATAACACCACCAATATCTTGTGTAAAACAATAGGGCAGACTGGTCTCTTTACACCCACCCCCACCAAGATTCTCATACAGAAATGCAGGAGCGTTGGCCATGTGAGCGGGAGTCAGTGCAGAGCGGCACAGCCCAACAGAGATGAAATCTTTCACACCACATTCCAGCTACTTCGGGCCAACTTGTTAAATCACCGACACCTCATAACGAAATTATTCACTGCGCAGCTGACTGCTCTTGTGCTTGAAGTGCAGTGACTACGGTTCGGTGACCTTCCAATTCTCCACATATTTATGCGATTTCTTTGGTTGTTGACTTCAACAGCGTTTGCAGAACTGACTGGGGCAAGCAAGATTTCTCTGCAAAGCCTCTTCGCCGCAACTCACGATGGGGTTGCTCAGTACTATCCGAATCCCTCACAGTTTGGGAGGTACAGCCCCAATGATATGGGATGCAATAGGCAACTGCCTCTCTAATTTTGGAGTGGTATGCAGACATTTTTTTCTATTCAATAAAAGAGTGTCATGATCCACAGAAAATATATTTACTAGGATTGCTCAAAATTACTTAATCTATCCAGCACATATTGAGAATTCAGCCTCTAGTCCCTGGACTTCTCCAAGGTAGAAACATTAATGGTCAATACAGCAGAGCGTGCTTGGAGGCTGCATGCTGGGGTTTTGAAATATGTCATGAGAAGAGAAAGAGGGAAGGGTGCCCAATGAGATCTCCGTAACAGGATATTTAGTCGACTCCATGTTTTAAATGTAACAATATGTGCTTTTCGCACTATAATTTCTGAGATATTCAACCATGTTTGATGGAGCCAGGGTCTTTCCTTCCAAATCAATATAAATAGCACTTTCCAAAGGCATTTTTATTATTGCCTCAAGGGATTTTCACTTCATTGCGAGGGCGCAGTTGTAATTTATGGTTTAGAATATAGTATGTATGGCAAACATCAACTGCACTTTGAGGGTCTGAACAAAGTGTCTTGCTTTGTTTTTTTGGCACGATGATTGACGAATCGTTTAGTGTATTATTTCATATCATATCACTGTGATGTGTTTTAAGATCCCTAAACTTAGTTATCTAACGTAATCGCTACCAAAGACACAGATAAACAGGTTCAATCAGGAAAAGGTTGATGATCTGCACATGAGAAAATCTTACATTTTCTCCAGCTCTGTTACAGCTTAAAGGGAATGTGCATTTTGTAAGGTTCCTCAAATCAGTCAGAAACACTCCTTTTAAAGGCAAATAGTTCATCCTGCCTGGAGAAAATCAGTTAACTGCCTGGATGGGGAAAGCATGTTCTCCCAATGGTGGGTGGCAAAAGCTATGGTTGTAGAGGAACATTTATGAACCCAGTGAACAGGTGGCCATTTGCAGAGCAGCTGGAACCACGTGACTTCCCCTCCAGACCTGGGCACAACTTGAAAAGGAAGATCAATATGAGGGATATTAGATGCTCTTTAAGGACAAAGTGACACACACCGAAGGTCACAAACAGCAAACACAGTGTGCAATTAAAGCCTGTGCCACCAGTCAGTTATGTTAAGGCACTTAATGTTAGTCTGCAATGTGTAAGCTCCATTGAGAACAGGAATGGTAAGTTACATATCGATGTCCAAAGGCAGATGACCGAGCACGGATATTGCATACACAGATTCTAGGAAATCATTAACTAAAAACACAACTGACAATCCTGGATCTCAAATAGCTGGGAAGGGGACCCAAAAAATGCATGCAGATCTGGTCGACAAGGATAGATTTTAATTTTTCAGAGGAACTTAACTTGGCAGTCACTAAAAGGATATTTACAATGAACATCGGGTGGCAGTTGCATATTCATGACCGAGAGGCCCCTAGTCCCCAAGGAGAATCTGCTGAAGTGACATGGTCAGTGTTCAGGAGATGAACAGCAGCTGTTCTCATTGCAGTGTTTTCTGAGGGGCTTTCGGAGCAACAGGACAGTGAACTTAATACACGAATGAGGTGCTAGAGGTCAGAGGGCATGTGATCTCCAGACCCATGGAGAGAGGCCATCCTTTCCCTTGCAGCTATAGAGATGTATTTTCCTCATAGGAGTCAGAATATCAGAATGGAAGCGTGGGGTCGATTCAATGCAATTTAAAAGGATAAAGTAATTTTGAGGGAGCTCCCTTATCCAAATAGGGTATCCAACTCATGAACAAGACGTGGAGACAGACTTACAGGTGGTCATTTACTCCTAAATGTCCTGTTAAAGACCCAAGTCTTGCATAAGGGAAGCATTCCCCTTTGTACTTAGAGCCTTTGTAGTCGGTAGAATACAAAGATGAAAAAAGAAAACTGTTAGAACAGCTTCGTTGATAGTCTTCATTATAAGCCTGCAAATGTGTGTAAAATTGTTAAATGACTTTCACCTTTGATGTTTCAAATACACATTTAAAGATGCTCTCACTTTCTTGTCCAGTAAATCCGGAGTTAGAAAAAAAAAGACATTTTTTTTTTAATGGGTGGGTTTTATTTTTCCTAGGCGATCAGCAATCTTGATCCATAGCTAAGTGTGACCTTGAACTTCCGATAATCCTGCCATTTGAATGCTGGCTCAGAAGTGTGAGTCTCTGACTCTTGCTTTATTCAGCACTGGAGATAGAACTCGGGACATCATGCATGTAAAAAAAGCTATCCCAGCTCTTCCACAGCTCCAGCCAAGACACATTCTGTGCAGGGGGACGACTGGGTTAGCTTGACCACTGGGCTAGCTTCTCATTTGACTCGGATATTACTCGCCAGCATAAGCCTCAGGAAGGAAATTGAATGTTTTGCTAAACTTTGGTCTGAAAATTAAACAGAATTTCGAGTTCTTGTCTCCTGATCCCAAACTACCCAATGGTCAAGGGGACACAGCACCACATCCTACAAAAATGTCCCAAGGAACACTGTAATATGTTTACTTGGGAAAGCGTGGCCCAGAAGAGGCATCTGTCTGTCAATGAGGTCATAGTTTTCGTTTACCTAATTTTCCAGCTGGGATTATGGAGGTGCAAGAAGGTCTGGCCAGGGGTTGAAAAGTGAGTCAACAGCTCACAGGGGATCAGAGTCTAGAACCACCAAGAGAATACTCATGACCTCCAAAAATTAGGTGAGATGCACTCTTCTTAACACTAATCTTTATGTAGAGGTGATAACACATGGTAATGTTTCTTTCAAAATGTTAAGGAAAAATGTTTAATGTGATATTGAGTAGGTAATTTAGGAAGAGAAAAAAAGAACTCTTTCACATGATGATGACCTACCTTTTTAGATCAATTTCATACCAAATAGTCTGTCAAACCCCAACTATACTACAACCTATCTGGAATCGGATAGGTTGCATTGCAATGCAACCCTTGGAATAATTTACTTATGGATCTTAGACAAACCTTGAAATGTTTTTGTATGTTAGCTTCCTCCTTGTTGGGTTCCTCATGGTGGTATTCACTTCATGGTGTGCCCAAGTGCATGTTTGTGTGTTGCATGTGCTCACATATATGCAAGGGTATGTGTGCATGTAGGCATGTGTCTGTGAAGAACTGGAGGAGAACCTCAGCTCTTGTTCCTTTGGCACAATCTACAATCTACATTTTCTTTTTCCATACTTGGACTGTGACTGGTCTGGAATATTCTAAGTGCACTAGGGTCACTGACTACTAATTGCCAGGGATGACTGCTTCGCCAGCACTGGGGTTGAAAGTGTGCACAGCCATGCCTGGTTTGGGAAAAAATCCACTTTGTTCTAATGTCGATTATGGCGACTGAACTCAGGTCTTTTCCTTTGTGAGCAAGCATTTTACCAACAGACTCTCTCTAGATGTGAGCATTTGTAATACATTTTAATATCACTGAATACCTAGAATTGAGGGGGAAAGAACAATTTTCTTATTTGAAAATGGAAACAAACCACATATTACAACTTTAATCTTCCTTTTAAGGTCATGTCCAACTAGTTGGTGTCAACCTGTGTGGCCAAAAAATCAATTGGTCTACCCTAGAGAAACATGGATTGGGATTAAATTTTAAAGTCATAATAAACACTAAATCTCACAGTGCTATGGGACATGTAACCCATACCTATGACTGCCTTTCATCCCTGGTCCAAGAAAGACATGGTGTGGTGCTGCTTCAAGTTTGACAGGAAATATGCGTAGTTTGCGTTGATTAAAATGACAGGTCTGAAGATGAACAAGCTGAATCCTAGCTCCTTCTCATTTTATATTTTACATGCCTTGCCAGTAAGAACATTCAAGTCTGTGGACTTGCCTTTGGTCTACCAAGTTTTCTTTTTTGGTGAGGAGGAGGGACCTCTGCAGCTTTTCCAAACCTAGGCTTGTTTAATCTAATCATCTATGGGGCAGAGTCACATACTGATCTGCACAACCAGACAGGTCTCTAACCACAGCAAAGCACAGGCAGCCCCCTGCTGTGTCTCAACCACTTCCTAAGTCTGGCTGAGGAATTGGTCCTGCTCTTTAAAGTTGCCTGGCTTTAATGCAGGAAACACATTGCAGTCCTTGGTGAAGAAATTCACTTAGCACATTTTATAATTAACTACTATAACACAGACCTTTCGAGTGCTGGGAAATTATGGATTTCATTAATCTGAATAAAATCCTATTGTTCCCCTTGGTATATGAGAAGCTGGCTCGACATCAATAAAATGGTTGTTTTTAATGAGCATGTGTGCAGCAGGTGAAATATTTATTATTACAAGTCTATAATAAAAGTTTGACAAGTTAAAAAATATAAACTTAGAATGTAAACTTACATCAACTTGAAAACTCTCTGCTGTTCTCCTTCGGGGTTGTAAAATAGCTGTAAACACATTCCTGCCTCCACCCAAAGCACATGGCTGGTCTGAAGCAACATTTTGAAGTGTTCTAGCAACTGAGTCAGTGCTCACTGTGCACAGTCTAGAAAGCAGAAGGCAAGTCATAACTGCCTCTGGGTCGAGTCCCTATTGATGTGTGATGCTCTTGCAGGAGCCTGTGGCAGCATCAGGGGACTGTGGACCTTCAGCATCTCACACTTTAGTGTTCACTTGCTCTTGAGTTAGAATGGATTGTCAGGATGGGACAAGAGCTCCACTTAATACGCACAAGAGGAACTGTTCAAAACTGGTAATCCAATCCACACCATCCCACAGCCTACATATAACATCATAGGGGCTCTACCATAGGGATCTCTCTCTCTCTCTCTCTCTCTCTCTCTCTCTCTCTCTCTCTCTCTCTCTCTCTCTCTCTCTCTCTCCCCTCCCTTTTCCCCTCCCTCCTACTCCCCCTTGCTTCTTCTCTTCCTGCTTGCTTTCTTCCTTCCTTCTTTCCCTTTTCTTTCTTTCTTTCTTTCTTTCTTTCTTTCTTTCTTTCTTTCTTTCTTTCTTTCTTTCTTTCTTTCTTTCTTTCTTCCTTCCTTCCTTCCTTCCTTCCTTCCTTCCTTCCTTCCTTCCTTCCTTTCTTTCTTTCTTTCTTTCTTTCTTTCTTTCTTTCTTTCTTTCTTCCTTCCTTCCTTCCCTTTTCTTCCTTCCTTCCTTCCTTCCTTTCTTTCTTTCTCTCTCTCTCTTTCTTTCTTTCTTTCTTTCTTTCTTTCTTTCTTTCTTTCTTTCTTTCTTTCTTTCTTTCTTTCTTTCTTTCTTTCTTCCTTCCTTCCTTCCTTCCTTCCTTCTTTCTTTCTTTCTTTCTTTCTTTCTTTCTTTCTTTCTTTCTTTCTTTCTTTCTTTCTTCCTTCCTTCCTTCCCTTTTCTTCCTTCCTTCCTTCTTCCTTTCTTTCTTTCTCTCTCTCTCTCTCTTTCTTTCTTTCTTTCTTTCTTTCTTTCTTTCTTTCTTTCTTTCTTTCTTTCTTCCTTCCTTCCCTTTTCTTCCTTCTTCCTTCCTTCCTTCCTTTCTTTCTTTCTTTCTTTCTTTCTTTCTTTCTTTCTTTCTTTCTTTCCTTTTCTTTCTTTCTTTCTTTCTTCCTTCCCTTTTCTTTCTTTCTTTCTTTCTTTCTTTCTTTCTTTCTTTCTTTCTTTCTTTCTTTCTTTCTTTCTTTCTTTCTTTCTTCCTTCCCTTTTCTTTCTTTCTTTCTTTCTTTCTTTCTTTCTTTCTTTCTTTCTTTCTTTCTTTCTTTCTTTCTTTCTTTCTGAGAGAGTCTCACGATGTAGCACAGGCTAACTTGAAACTCATGCTCCTACTATATCAGCCTGCCCAGTCCTGGCATGTTCCACATGCCATCATCTCCATCTTTGCTTTAGATTATCATATGTGTTAATTTTCAATATAAGAGTTTTTTTTTTTTTTAAACTGGAGAATAGGAGCATGGGGGGAATGCTTTGTTTTATTTGTACATAAAATTTTACCCTGTATTTGAAACTGTGTATAGCAAAAGGAAGCTTTGGACACTCCACAAAGCCCTGTTTCAGTTGAAAGAAGCCATTCCTAATCAAACATACTCATTCACTTCTTATAGAAGAAAAAGCAAAGTAGGCGATCTATGACTGAATCCTGGATAATTCCTCTCAGCTTGTGTTTTGAGTGCAGTAACAGCTTGACAGTATTTGTTTGGAATAAACGAAACTGCACATTTTGGAATGAGACTCAAGTAGATTCTAAATTCTCAAAAGCCAAAGCTTCAGAATGTTCTTTTTTTTATAACTATATAGATTGTAGATATAATTTAAAAATCTAAAAATGTGGCAAATACATAATAAAAGAGAAAGAAAGAAATCCAATAAGAATAAAATAGAAATAAAATCCAGTTCATTAGGTTGAACTGACAGTTCATGTAACAGGAAAAATAAGGACTTTGAACAGATCAGTGAGTTAAGGTCAAGATGTTTGAGAGTTAAGACTCTGATTATTAAGGCAGAGAAAAACTTAGGTATGATGATCTTTACTAAAAATTTAGGACTCACATTTTATATCATATATTCATAATATTTAGGCAAAATCAAAATAAAATGAGAAAACATTCAAAATGAAGTTAATAAAAGTTTTTTTTTATGAAAAAGGAATCAAATCCATATTCTTTTCTCTTTTCACCTTTAAGTATCTCTTTATGCCATTTGCAATACAGAGAAGAAAATTAAGCACACAATATTTGACTGACCAATAAATCGTAGAAGGTTATAATGAAGTAAAGAGAGATAACCAAGAAATCCATGGAGATACCAGGATGGAATTATATGCAGAGGCAAAGGGTTGACTCTGCATATAATAGTTTACTCTTCTACCTCATTGTTCTTCTAAATATCTCTAAGTGCCTTGTCCTGCACATCAATGTCTGACTCTATATCTCTCACTGCCTCATCAGCCTGTGCAATACAGAGTCCTTGCAGAAAACTGAGGAGGTCTGGAAAAGTCACCTTGCTAGCCTTAAACACTCCGATCCAGGTGGTGTGACATGAGAGTCAAACCATGACGAGGCTGTGGACAGAGCTCAGCTTCTCTCTGGTAGGGAGACCTGCCAGTGCTGTCACTATATGTAAAGATCACCACAGGCGAGGAGGTGAGGAGGAAGCAGTAGCCAGAACGCGTGATTCACAGCAGCTTGCTATTGTGCTGTCCACCATATAGGGACAACACAGATGATCAAGGTGTCTAGATGACAACACAGATGATCAAGGTGTCTAGATGACCTGGGTAAAATTCCACAGAGAACTGACAGGGACCCAGCAAGATGCACCAAAATGTTTCAGACTGAATTAATAGCAGCAATGGTGTTGAATAGTTATTTACACAATGGGTTTATATTTGACTCAAAGACAAGTGTCAGTACAATAATGTTCTGATTAATACTTGAAATAAAATAGTTGAAATGCAGCTACCTAATTCCGTTCATTGCTATCATATTCGGATTTACAAAATTGTCCCTTGAACCAGAAATTATCTGCTCCTTAAAAAAATATGATTAGAGATCAGCACTCTGTGAAAATATCTAAGTTACTAGAAATGTGAGGTAGACATTTTTATTTCCACTTAATAGTTAAAGTTGTAGCCTTGACAAGCTAAATCTTTTAAATAAAAATTCAAAAAAGTTAAATTTAATGATGATTGAATGGTTCTGTGCCATGAAGATGCAAAGAGGATATGCATAAATAAAGAACAGGAATGAAATATTTAAATAGGGAAATACATGGGTATAAATATAAGTGATATCTACTATCTATATTCCACTCAATCTGGCTTCTAAAACAATTCCATATAAAAGGTGGTGCTATCCCAATAGTTCAGAAAAGAAAATGGGGCCTCACAGAGTTTCCTAATAGAATGATTTTACACGGGGAAACGATTCCAGTAAGATGTGAACTTACAGGGGTTGTGTCCTTAGTGCCAAATCAGTTTCCCATCGACCAGTCTTCCACGTCAGAGGTTAGGAGGTGCCCCCTTCCTTATCCCAGAGTGTGACAGTTTACCTCTGCCCCCAACTCACAGTTGCAGGATTTAGAAGTCTTTGGTTAATTGAATATGTGACATTATAAAATAAACTCTGTGGAGAGTCAGTTTGAATCCATCTGCCTCACAACTGCTGAAGGGCTATTTACCATGAGCTACTGATTCTCTGTGACAGGAACCTACTATTATCACTCACGATGGGGCAAAACATGTTAAATTCCTGTGCAAACTGATTATCTCCAGATGAGTCAACACTGTCATGAAAAACTTCCAAAAGGGACGCCTCTGTGTCCCATAGACGGCTGTGGCAAATTCTGTCTAGAATCCGTTTAGGGATGCTTAAAGAGAGAGAGAAAAAAGACAGTAGCAATTTTCCCCTTAGCTTTTAAATAACACTGTCAGAAAGGAAACGTCTCCTCCCGGTGCTGACTTTGCCTTCCTTTTCCTGCATCAGTTTACCTTGAGAGTTCAAATATAAACAAATGCAATCCCCAATGGTACATCTGAGCCAGAAGAAATCTGGAATTAATTGCCAAGTATTTTGGGTCCTGTTGCAGCTGTTACAAGTGTTTGATTTGGCGAGGGAAGAGAAAAGGCGTTGCATACCAATTTCATGAGCCACAGTGAAGGCTGCGTGGAGGCCATCATCTTCAATCACAGCACAGCTGCGCTCCGGAGAACATATGGTCCCAACGTCTGCCATTCCCAGGGTGTCACATGAATGATGCCCACATAAATCCTGCCCGGGAGAAAGAAAGAAATCATTAAAATCAATTTACATCCAGAAGGAGCCACCATGGACAGCCACTTGCTCGCCCCAAATGGCAAGACTGAGATATGTTTATGGTGTCACCTGCTCAGCACTGGAAGCCTTCCAAAGACAAATTCAAAGCAGGAACTCTTCTGAGCTACTTTGTAGCCCAGAAGCACAGAAGGATAAAGACATTCAATGACATTTTAAAAGAAGCCACGATTTTAGCCTGAACAAAGCCAAAGTGCCTACACAAATGTCAAGGGTTACAAGTGTTCAATATAGGAACACCTAATATTCTGAGCTAAATTCAGGCTGAACTTTTGAAAGAGAGACCGAATAACTTGTTTTCTGTTAGAGTCAAACTCCAATCACACTTTGTGACAGAACACACATTTGTGTTTATACATGCATTAGTGTATTTACATATATTCAGTCATTTATACAAGAAGCAAACTACACTTGAATCTATATGTAAAATTAGATAGAAAAATTAAACTTTTTATGTCTATTATTACTTAAAAATAATTTTTGAACTTCCCAATTGAATTTCATTGTTTCATACATTGTGTCTTCAGAAATGTAAGTAGGGTCACCCATAACATAACTTTTTAATCATTTCATACTTATTTATTGGGTTATAAAGGACAACTTGAAGAAGTCAGATTTCCACTCACATCATATGCATCCTGAGAATCAAACCCAGTTCATCAAGATTGTCAGCAAGCACCTTAACCCACTGGACAGTTTTGCTTATAGCTTTTAGTGAAGTCCATCACAAGAAGATGAGAAAATGTTTGTGATATAAGTATGTTTTATGCATAGATATTAATGTATTCATTTTATTCTTGAGAAGTCCCAGGGCTTTTAAGAGACTCTCAAGAGTAAAAATGATCACTTAAAGAACATAAACAAGACATCTAGAAATGAAGCTTTAAAAAGGGTAACAGAAGTTACAATTTTTGATATGTTCAACTTGTGCTAATAACGTTCTCTTAAAATGTTAATTTAGGTACCAATAAACATAAAAATTTCTTGTGCTTTCTTATGAATTTCATTAAAAATTGGCATGTATATTTACAACCAAAAGAACAACACGGCTTCTCAAGTAAGCCATAAGTTAAAAACGAACTTTGAAAGGATTTTAAAATATTAGTTTGTAAAATAAATACTGTTTGATTATACCTGGCATCTGTTCACAGCACGTATCCTACCATAGGGACTTAACTGATATTCGCTTAACTAAGTTGAATGGTGAGATACAGTTTTATTCAATGTGATGGTCCTCAGACATCTGCATGTTGCTGCCTGCTGGTAGAACCTCGGCTGCTTTCAGGTACACAAGTGCAAAGTGGTATTCCTGTACATATCAAGTGTACAGACTCAGTGCCAACAGGTGCTCCTCATTCCTCTCTTGATTGCAAAAGTCCAACAAAGGTGAGCAGGACTTTAAAATTCTCCCCAATTCCCTTCTCTGTAGTGCTTTCAGGACCTTCTTGTGCTGGTTATATTGTGATTTCCAGCCGTGTTGAGCCTTGGTGAATCAAGACCTCATGCCAGCGATAACTCCTTCAAGCTTCCCTAGGTATCCATCCATGTCCCATGAGATCCCAAGTTAATGCTGCTACAAACAAATTAGCATCTTTAAAGATTGAAACTTGAGTAGAGTTTTGCATAATAATTATTATTTGGGATAATGATAGAGTATAATATATTTTCAACCTCTCTTTCATCATTTTTTAGCAATTTTAAGATGAGATCCCAGGTCATAGTTGAATCCTTATACACAGCAGGTTATCCAAGAATTGACTTTCACTCCTTGTGTCACGAATCTGCTTCGAGGGACTGTGAAGGGAAGTGGCCTTCCTGTTCCCGATGGCATTGAAACCGGAATCGTATTATCTCTGTTTACTGCTAATCAATTGCTCATTAGAGGCCATCAACCCTCCTTGTTTTCTTTGAATTGCATTAAATGCATTTGGCCTTTTGCCACGGAAAGCATGCATGTGACTAAAATATGAACAGAAGCACTCGTTATTTTTTAACTACACTGATTAAGACCCTTGACTACATAGCTACACCATTACACTTCCACAGCCATAATTATAAATTGGCAAGCATTCCATTTCTCTCACACAATTTCAAACCTTTTTAGTCCACTTGTGGTTTCACCCTGAAGACTTATAATGAACATGTTAACATGGTAAGGCAGTATTCTTCTTAAGGTATAAAGAATAGGTATCAAACTATTACTATATAGCATATTGCATTTTTATATTTTCTGAAGGCCCTTCACAACAGTAAGTTAGTCTTAAAGTTTATAGGGTTTTTAAAATTCAGAGGAGGGGTAGAGATAGTGCAGGGATGATTATGTATTTCTGTATATATACTACATATGTATTATAGCACACATGCACATAATTTAGCGTCAGAGGTAAGAGACACTAAAGTAGGCAGCTCAGCATCTATGAAAGAGAGAAATGAGTTGAAGTGCTAACAAATGGTTTTCTACTTGTTCTGTGTCCACCAGAAGGCACGTTATATATATAATCTGATAGAGATTACCTGTGTAGAATCAATCCCTTGTTATCATTAGCTATTTATAGAGTGATATAGTGGAAGACTAAGAAAAAATGTGTCTGAAAAGTGTGAAGAGAGTTAGCTGTGGCCCCATAGTATGGTATTGGCCAGGCTGCAGAACACAGTGGATTTAATTTAAGATAGATATGAGATAGTTTTCAGAACCATTAAGTTTCCACAAGGAGGCCACTAGCCCTGTTACGGTCACAGAGACTATGCATATGAGAAAGTTGTGACTTATCATGGCACTTAGAAGTATATACCTTGGGCATATGTGTTGGGATGGGAAGCCCTCAGCCACTTCATGCCAGCAGCCAGCAGAGCATGCTTCCTAGAACACTGGTGCTTGGAGAGTAGTTTGGAAAGTGCCTGTGATCAGTACCAGATGGGAAAAGGACTCACACATGAAGTGGGTAGTGAGATGCAAGCAAAGAAAGTCACAGGACTTGGAGGATTCCCAGTCTTCATAGAGAGACTGTTCATCCATGCAGCAGAAATACGCAGAGATAAGGAATGGGGTAAACATAAATACAGAGACAGTTGAATGGACCCTCCTTCAAGAAATCACTGAAGGTTTTCACAGGATTAGAAACTCCCAAGCTGGTACAATAGTCTTAGAGCAAAGGTATCCTAATGAGGTAGGGCTAAGAAACAGGAGTTCTCAGGAAGGACATGACATGGCATTTCCGGTGACTAGAGTTCTACGAGTTTGCAGTGGACTAATAGGATGTCTGGAAGGACAATCTGGACCCAGAATTATAAGAGCAGAAAGTGACTCTGATAAATTTTAGGTAAAAAGAGGGGACATGATGGAATAAAAGACAGAAAGAATTATGGACTGAGGGGACAGATACTTGGACCAGTCCTTCTTCAGGATGGGAACTAAGCTATTAAAGTTGGTGAATGTAAAGGAGATTGCCTCTGAGATTTCAATTCTAGTTGTAAGACACGTTTTGCAAACAACTGACAAACATTGAGATAAAGGCTCTTCCTCACTCATGTGAGGACATTGTCCAGCTTCCCTTGTGCTGGTATTGACATGAAACTTTCTGGTACATAGATGTATTTATATTAAGTCTCAAATTAATGTCAGAAATAAACTCTCAGGAGTGGTAAATGCTGGAGTCTCAAGCTTCAGAACCAGGAAGCTACATTTTAATGATAGGTAAACTTTGCCTCCCCTGTACTCCACAGCATGACGCTGTTGAATCATGAGCTTATTCTTGATGCCAATATTATCTTTTGCATTCCCTTTCTGTACTTAATTAAATGAACTTCTTTTCTTATAGCAAATAAAAAGCAGCCATGGTGGTCTTCTTGTGTGGTATGGTAATGAAGCTAAACAATTAGATGCATAGAAAAGGGACAAAATGCACTGTGGAAGATGTTCTAGAAATCAAGAAAATGGATGTGAGAGACATAAGAAATTTTCTGAAATAGTTAGCTTTGGCCCCAATTCACAGGCACATACATGTGTACACTCCCTATACACATCCACACCATAGGAGCAACATTTGACTATTTAGGTTATGATAACTACTCTCGTTCTCTTGCTTTACATTATCTCTTCCTACCTGAACTACCACATGAGATTTCCAAATGATATTTTTGGCATCTGAAATTTCCATATCTACATGCTGTGATCAGTTAGTTTCTTGAAGCGTGGATCATGTAAGATATCTCTATTCCTTTATATTGGTCACAGCTTGGCATTGCTCTGAACAATATATCCCAACCTTCTTCATGTCCCAGCGAGCCTCTTGCCCCATCCTGACAACTATTTCCTACATAGAACACTTGTATGTTGTTCTCCAAAGAATAAGCTGAGATATTCCTTTTACCAGAAAAAGATTAACCTTACCTATATTTGTCTACTTTTCTCAAGCCTTTCTTGACCCATGCCTTTCAATTCCTAATGCCACTGTGCCTACAGGAGACATCTAGACATTTAGGACAAACACACAAGGCTCGCTTTTGAACAGCCTTTTTATATGTAAACTCCCCTAATGTGCCTTCCATTGGTTTCCACTGTCATTAGCTTCCACCATAAAATGTTGTAGCATGATGCTATGTCCTGAAGCTAATCCCCAGTAGTCCAGTGTGACTGCATTTGGAGAAAGTATCTATAAGAAAGAATACAACTTTAAAATAGTGGAATTCAGCTCAGATAAAATGAGGCGTTTCAGAGCATCCTTCCTCTTCCTCCTTTCTTTCCATTTCTCTCCATTTCCTCTTCTTCCCCTGCCCCCTGCCCCTCTCTTGGACAGGCATTCAGAGTGAGGGAGGAACACATAAACACACAGCAAGAAAATGGATCCCTACCAACTAGGAAAAGTTATCTCCTCAGAAAGTACACCAGGTGGATCTTTGATCCTAAACTTTCTAGTTTCCAGAAATGAATGAGAACTTCTTTATGCTTTAAATATGCCCTTCGAATGCTAATGTGTTGTTGTAGCACTATCAAACCAACACACAAACCAGATGATGTTTTTTAATTAATCTAGTTGTTCTTTATATACTTACCAAAAAATCATTCAACCTTCCTGCTCTGTCTTCTTGTAGCACCTCCCTGTACTACACAGACTGTCCACACTACTTCTGGCCATAATACATGGCTTTTGGGAGTGTCTGCTATATGTCCTTCATATGGGTCTGGCTAGCACATCACCTTCTACAAAACTGGAGTCTACAACCTTAGCTCTGCCCAGGTCAGCAAAATGTCCTCAGATTATCAGTTTTTCCCTTCAAATATACGTTTCTACCTGCAAAACAACATGATAGTTGCTGACTCCTCAGCTAATCAACAATAAAACAATTCACAATATGGATACTACTTAAGAAAAGTTCAGAAATAGTTGAATCCAAATGATATCAACTTATGCTTTAGGAAACAGTGCAATTATACATTTGCAATGAGACCTGACAAAGCCACCTAGGAGAGATCTGTGGATTTCTTCTGTTCCCTGTCACAGACTTTGTTTATCCTTGCTGAGAGTTTTATCAGTTTTCCTGATATAAGAGTAATTAATCTTGGCTATGATAAATAAGGCTGCTATGAACATAGTGGAGCATGTGTTCTTATTACATTTTGGAGCATCTTCTGGGTATATGCCCAGGAGTGGTGTAGCTGGGTCCTCAGGTAGTACTATGTCCAATTTTCTGAGAAACCACCAAACTGATTTCCCGAGTGGAATTACAAGCTTGCAATCCCACCAGCAATGGAGGAGTGTTCCTCTTTCTTCACATACTTGCCAGCAACTGCTGTTGCCTGTTTTGATCTTAGCCATTCTGACTGGTGTGAGGTAGAATCTCAAGGTTGTTTTGATTTACATTTCCCTGATGATTAAGGATGTTGAACCTTTCTTTAGGTGTTTCTCAGCTATCTGGTATTCCTCAGTTGAGAATTCCTTTTTTAGCTCTGTATCCCATTTTTAATAGGGTTATTTGGTTCTCTGGAAGCCAGAAGCTGGAAACCAGAAGCCAAGATTTCCCTCAACAGAAAAATGGATACAGAAAATGTGGTGCATTTACACAATCGAGTACTACTCAGCTATTAAAAACAATGAATTCATAAAATTCTTAGGCAAATGGATGGAACTAAAAAATATCAACCTGAGAGAGGTAACCCAATCACAAAAGAAGACACAGGTATGCACTTGCTGTTAAGTGGATTCTAGCCTAAAAGCTCGGAATGCCCAAGATACAACTCACAGACTACATGAAGCTCAAGGAGAAGGAAGACCAAAGTGTGGACACTTTGATCCTTCTTAGAAGATGGATCAAAATGCCCATGGCTCACAGTCAACCAATAGACTGAGCATAGAGTCCAAAATGGAGGAGCTAGAGAGAGGACCCAAGAAGCTGAAGAGGTTTGCTGCTCTATAGGAGGAACAATAATATGTACCAACCAGTACCTCCAGAGCTCCCAGGGACTAAACCACCAACCAAAGAGTACACATGGAGGGACCCATAACTCCAGCTACATATGTAGAGGAGGATGGCCTTTACAGACATCAGTGAGAGGAGAAGCCATTGGTCCTGTGAAGGCTCGATGCCCCAGTGTAGGAGAATGCCAGGGCAGGGAAGTGGGAGGGGGTGTTGGTAAACAGGGGGATGGAGAATGAGATAGGGGTTTTTTGGAGGAGTAATGAGGAAAGGGGATACCATTTGAAAAGTAAATAAAGCAAATATCTAATAAAAATACTAAAAGCAAATAATAAAAAAAGAATGATTAATTCATGCATTGATTCTTCTTGCTGGTGGTAAGCCTAGTGACAGCAAACAAGTATTTTCCCCCTAATTGTCTTCTGTCTTGTTGGCTTCATCTACCCTCTTCACAGCAGGCATGTGCATGTGAGGTACCTACTCAGACAACCCATCCATTACCTTATATATTGTTATTTTATGGATCAAGGTTTTTCAGAATATTTCTCATACATTTTTCATACATGATCATCTTGAGTTGTCTAGTCTGTGACCACTCTTCCCATTTCTGGACTAGCTTCTTTAAGATTGATCTGTAGCTGTGATTCTTCAACAATGGTTACTGTAGGCTTGAAGAAGATTTGAATTCAAATATGTGGCCGAATTAGCTGGTTCAGTCAGCAAACCAACAGACAAAGAGTGTAACCTGCTCCTTCTTCTAAGGTTTTTGTCTTCTAGTATCCATTTCATGCTGAATCTAAAAGAAAACTAAAGAGTAGGGAAGAAGTATCTGCATGTGGAACTAAAGAGTGGAGAAGTGTCTGTGTTCTGGATCACGCATCCTAAGACAGAGATGTAAGAAGACAGTCTAAGCAGAGCACAATGGCTCATTAAAGCAAGATTTAGTAATCAATGAAAATTAATAGACCTTTTATTCAATAAAAGTCTTTTAGCTGGTTCATAGTCACCCCGAAGTCTTCAGTCTATGCAGTAGTAAAGACTTCATTGTTATTGGTCAGATGTAGGGGGAGGGATGTGAAAGAATTTCTGATTTTGACATCAATCAAGAAGATTATTTTTTTTTCTAAAAAGGAGTAATGCTTTTGGAAAATAAGTTTAGGACTGTCTTTTAAAATGTATTTTACAATAAGAGAGTCAGAATGAGGAGAGATCTTTGGGAAGCAATATGCAAACTCCTAGGGCCTACATTTCTAATGTCTGGTTGCAGACATAGCATAAATGTTAACAGCAATGCCATTCACGATAGAAGTGGCTTTGTGCCAGCACAGTGATAGGTGCTGTTTCTATAATTAGAACATAATTGAGGGCCAGTGCATATCTCTGAGAGCTAAGTACGCTAGCTTGATAGCTGAAATATTAATGTTCTTCTGCTCACCCCTAGACACAATGTTCAAGGTGTTACTGGCTAGGAAACAGGAGTGGAAGGCACTTCCTCACACAGTTGCTTCACGCCTGAAAAACAAGCAGAGACATCTGGACCCAGAATTTGAGCAGAACTCAGAGCCCATCAAAACACGGATTTGATGGCTGAGCGTCTGGCTGCTAAGCAACACACATCTTATGCTCAAAACAGAGTTGTAAAAATGGACTGCTGGTGCCAACTCTGGGTATTTCTCATTGAAAAGAAATAACTACAAAAGTTCTTTCTTTCATTTGGCCAGCCTGAAAATACCAGACTTGCATGGACAGAGGAGCCCCGATCTTCTTCCTTCTTCTAGACTTCTTGGTTTCTTTCTTTCTTTCTTTTTTTGAAACATTAGCTGGAGATTAGCTGCGCATGCTAAATACTTTCAGATAAACATTGTCCTGTATTGAAATACTTACACAAGCTACCTAATAGTCCTCTTTTAAATTAGAATAATGTACTCATGTTATAAGTGCTCTTCAAAGATTCAATTTTTTTTGTGAAATTAAACTTATTAGAGATCAATCCAATCCAAATGGGATTTGCTTTAAAGTATGTGCCTGCTTGGCAAGGAGGATAAAATATTCTTCATGTGCAAACCAGCTTGGAAATTTTGTAGCAATTCTTAGTAACCTTAAGTCAGACCTGGCAAGGTGGCTGTCTCAGAGAATAAAGACACATGCCACAAAGCCTGAGAACCTGAATTTGATTCCTGGGACCCACATCAAGGAAAAGAATCAATTCCTAAAGGTTATCCTTTTTGACCCAATGCTTGCATGCTTTGGCACATGCCCTCTCTCATTAATCGAATGTAATTAAGAATGTAATTAAAAATAAGTAGGAGAATGAATTTACTTCTATCTTGCTTTTGTATAGTTAAAATGCAGTGATGCATTTCCCCGGACTGGAAAACAATGACTGTCAGTTACTCAAGTAGAAAACCTTCCTTCTCAGCAAAAGCAATAGACAATCATTTAGAATCACGAACCAGTTTCCTTTTAACTCAGAAATAATTGGGGAAAGTATGTAGAAAAGAGTGAATGGTCAGAGGTCCTCAAGTTAATTTTAGAATTATGCACTGCAATTTTGTATTAAACTGAAAAAAAATTACGAAGACTGGCAGTGTACTGCCTTTTGGTGTGGTCTGTCTACAGAAGTATTTTTCCCTCTTTCTTTAGGGAACCTCCTTCTACAAACTCTCCCAAGCCTCCTTCTTGGCAAGCAATCATTATATAGCAACACAAGGAAATCCAGACGTGGAAAGTTGCTTAAGAAAAAAAAAAAAAACAACTTGGAAATCAAGAGAGAAAGGGCTGGTTTTACAGAAGCTCTTCACAGGGCAGCCTAGAAAATGCCTGTTGCACCATTGCAAAAACTAATGCTGGGCAGAGGAATTAAAGCACAGCTTCCAGAGCATCTCTTAATGGGATGAAAGCGCTTTCATTGCACACAAGGCTGTGATGCCTACTTCTCCCTGGATACTGCTTTGGTATCTTTGTTTGTGGGTTACAATTATGTCCACCTCATGAACTGCAAATGCTTCTCTCCTCTGACTTTAGCGACAGTTTTCCCTTTGTACCATGGGTACCATATCAAAAATAGAAAAATTAGGTAGGGAAGCTTTGGTACCCTGAAACCCATACAGTGTGCCATTGGATTATCTATCCTCCGTTTTTGGTCACAGCTTGTGACTGTACACAGTAAAAGAGTTTGCTGTTACTTAAGCTATACTGGATGGATTTCATACTCCTTGAATGATCCTTATACATCATTCCTTCATAGGCATTAAAAAGGCACAAGTTAGACAGAGAAATAGAATTTGGCTATAAGCAAAGCTTAAATCAGACTTAGAACATATCACGATGGTAAGATTAAGATGGACAGGGGAGTGTTCAATCTGGATGGGAAAATATACCAAGGGAAACTGAGAAAAGGAGTGGGGGACAAGACGGTGACATCCAGGCATGCTGTCTTCTAGGTGTGACATGCATGGTTATGGTAGTCATGCAGAAAATGAACCCATGATCATCTATAGAACACACACACACACACACACACACACACACGCGCGGTAAAAGGAGGCTAGTTGGGAAGACAAAATTCAACAGGGATGGGAGGTGCATAGTTAAGGAATAGCAATGGGGGCAGCTTTCTAAATGCTCTGTCTCTCTCACAACTACCAGCAGGACTTTTTGTCTGAAATGTCACGCTAACATGGTGGTCTGGTAACTGTGTAAATAGATTTGTTGCTCCCAGGATGTCTGGGCTTATAATGATCCATCTCCTTTCCTTCTCTGTAACCATCATCCTTAACGTGGGGAAGTCCTTGGAAAACATTCTTCCCCACATCCTGAAGCTCTGCCCAGAACTTCTGAAACACATTCATCCAAACCCCAAACCTTCCAACTGGATTTGACCCTTGTTTGGCAGTTGGGCAGGAGGGTGGTGCTTCTGATGTACTGGTAGAGGGCCTGGGGGGTTGTCCTCACCACCGATTGGGCGTTTGCATCCTCCTGGCCCTCCCACATTCCTTCCTTCTCAGGAACTCAGATTCCAAGGTGGATATGTCAGAAGCCCATTTGGAAGCCACATTAGAAAAGGAGTCCTTTGGAAAAGGCTAGTGTTGCAGAAGAGTTCGTTTAAGGACATTTACAAGGGAGGCCATCAATCAGATAAAAGCAACTGCCAACTTTCAAGTCCTTCCCATTAAGTCGGACAAAGTAGTAGAAACACCCAGTTTCAGAGGCAGTCTTCCTTTCCCCCTTTTGCCATGTAATTGTACACCTTCCCCCAAGCACAAACGCACCTCCTTATCTTGGTCATATACCACACCGGCCTGTCTGACTGGCACCTAGCCTTAGTGAATGTTGATCTCCCAAACAGGTCCACTCACTTAAAGCAGGGATTACTGCAGAAGCTAATCGGAACACCATAGTGAAGGCAGAGGCAGAGTGTCTTGCATGCAAAACGCATTTAAGCAGATCTCTAGTGAGTGGCAAGTCGTTTATGGAAAAAGCAAAGCCACCAGCAAGACCCGCCCTTCCATCTGCCTCAGTATCCCAGAGCTGGGCACCCACCTGCTGCACCTACCTCTCGGGTGAACAGGATGGCTGCATCGTAGTGCTCCTCATGGTCATCCCCTAGCTGGTTATGTTGGTGCTGCCATTTGCAAAAGTTCTTGAGGGTTGTGGCCGCATTCTTGCTCACCTCCAGACTCTTGTCCTTGTCCGTGAGCACCACCACCTTCACCACGGCCAGGCGGATATGGTTCTCGATGCTTGCATGACTGTACAGCCGGTTGGCGATGGAGGCCAGGGTCAGCAGGTAATGTTGCAGGCCCCGCCCATACATCCTGGCCATGGACGAGTCAGCCACCAAGAGGAGCTCCACCTGGCGGGCCCTGGAGATGGACCGGCGCCTCCGCCTCCACCAAGTCTGAGGGCCGGCGTTCCCAGCTGGCGAGAAAGCTGAGTGGTCCAGCAGCTGCGGGGCCAGCGCTGAGCGTCGCCTAGAACGACTGTGCACCGAGGGGCTCTCTTGGGGCCCAGACGGGGACGCAGGAGTCTCGCAACTGGTGCGTGGCGGCAAGGCCTCGAAGCTGAAGCCCTCGCGGGTGTAGACATGCAGGACGCGTGAAGACCCATCCCCATAAACTCGTTCGTGTTGTGCCCAGGACCTACTTAGGAGCGGCTTCAGCGTGTAGCGCGCATGCTTGACTGCGAAGAAGCCATCGAGACCCCCGCAGAGGTCAAAGACAGCTAGGGATCGAGGACTGCCATCCACAGTGCCTCTGTAGAAGCAGTGACCCCGGTGGCCAGAGGATGCATTCAGCCCTCCTCCTGCAGTAAAGATGCCACCAGCAACACCCACTGTGTCATCTCTCTCCAGGTCCAGCAGGAACCTCCGGCCGCCCGTGTAGACAAGGTAGCCCACTTTGCCACCGCCAGAGTAGAGTTGGTCTATATTCTGTACCAGCCCGCCGCTCCTGCGCTGCCCAGCCAAGGCTTGAGGATGGCCTGGCTCCTGTGTTTCCTCCCCCTGCCGCTGGTCGGACTGGGCGGCCGCTGCAGCAGCCTTAGGCTGCCTGGTTTTATCCTGGGCAGGTGCCGCGGCAGGGTTGTCAGCGGCCAGGGACAGGCAGGACGCGCACAGCAGCAGTAGTAGCAGCAACAAGGACGCCCACTCGAGCCGCATAGTGCGCTGCCCGCCGGGAGGGGCTGCGCGACTGAGTCTAGCTGGATGCTTGCTATTTGCTCTGGAAGTTTTAGGGGCGGGGGTGGGGGGCTCACCCTCCCACCCACCCACCCACAGCCACACACTCTACACACTTGCGAGCAAGGTTGAGTCAAGTGTCCAGGAAAAGGTAGGGGAGGGGGACCCGCAGCAGAGCGCCAGGCTTTCCTGGCCGCGGTACCACTGTGCTGTGAGAACTTTTTCTTTGTTGGTTTGGAAAATGTTTGGAATTGAGGTCCAAGAGACGGAGGGAGAAAAATTAAAAACAAACAAACAAACAAACAAAATTTTAAATAAAGGGGGGGGGGCAAAAGCCAAGAGGTGGAGAGCAAACAAATACAAAAAAAAAGAGAGAGAGAGAGGAGAGAGGCCCAACGCAGACAAGATCTTTGCACAAACAGATCAAAAACAAACAGCTGACAGTAAGGAGGGCAACCGCGCTCCCGGCCCGCAACTGGTGCGCGGCGGCTCCCGCCCCCTCGAAGCCCGGGGCTGGCCGGCTGCAAAGCTTCCGAGCTCCGACCCACTTCCTTTCTTATTCTGAGGGCTTCCTCGGCTCTGCTGGAACCCGAAGGCAGGGAGAAATGGGACAGGAGGAAAGGAAAGAAAGAAAGAAAGAAAACGCCTAAAATGTTTAAAATCAAAAGCTAGGAGGCGGCCTGCGGAGAGCCAGCGAGGCGGCGCGTCCCGGTCCCTTCGGTTGCCGCGTCCTCCCCGCCCGGGATCATCCCCAGTCGGCTGCTGCGGGCGCGGAGAGCGGCTCAGGCGCTGTGAAGATGCGAGGAGGTGGGACAATGAATTTATAGCGGCGTGCCATCCTGCAATGGCAATTTCAACAATTCGTCACTGCACGCTGCCTCTTAAAGGGAGAGCTTCCCCCACCACTCCCACCCTTCCCGGTCCGCGCCTAATCTGATGGGGGAGGGCGCAGGGAGAGGAGGAGGAGGGTGATCGAGGAAAGGGAGACCGGGAAGGAGGAAGGGACCAGGACCTAGCAAGGTGGAAGGAGGGACAAAGGAAGGAGCAAGGGTGAGAAAGAGATTAAGAGAGAAAAAGTATATTTGGGCAGAAAACGAGAAAATCCACTTGGCCTCATTTAAAGTCACAGCAACTCTGGGTCTGTGTGGTATTTCACAACCAATCGGGGTTGGCTAACCTCGGCTTACCTCATCTCCTGAAGGGGTGTTTTGGTGTGTTTTAAAAATCTCTCTCTGCCTCTTTCCCCTTGCTGTTCTTGCGCGGGATATGAAGTTCTTGTCTCATTTTGCCAGCCTGTGCGCTCTGGCCTTGTAGACCTGGTAGCTTCACTTGTCAGGGTAGTCGCCCGTGCACCCCCCAAGTCCATCTCTCTTTTCCCTGGCTCTCTCCAGTCGCTCCCCGGTAGCTGACTTCCAGCCTTCTCATCTCCTAGCTTGTTCAAACTCCCAACACTTGCTGACTTCGGGCTAGGGGGGTGACTAACTTCTCCCGGCCACCAGCTGAGCAGCCGGGCAGCCACGGGTGCTTCCTGGCGAGTCTCTGGGCATGCAGCACTGCGGTGACCCCAACAGGGCTGGCTGCGGCCTGGGAAGTCCTTGGCTTTGTGTATAAATGGCGGTGCTCCTAGCTTTTTCCAGCGCATAGTTGGTCAGTGCCCACAATCTGTCACTTATCCCAGCCACTGGAAAGCTTTGAGCTGTCGCTGTCGGGTGTCAGGGTGGGAAAGAGTTAACTCTTGAAGGGAATTAAGCACCCCCACCCCAGTCTTTTACCTTGGCGCTCACACTTTCTCCCTTTCCTTCTTAAAAGGTAATGAAATGGTAAACACTCCTTTGTTTACTTACTACTTCTCTCCTAAGTCAGCGGCTCACCGTCAGCCTCCTCATTTTCAAAGTTCCTATTCCCAGGGAAGAATACTTGAGGGGAGGTGATTGGCTATTAGTAGGCAGGTGGCATGGCCCCAGCAACTGGGTCCCTTGGTCCCTACATCCTTTGTTTCCTCTAATTATCAATTCTAAGAAGGTGGAAGGAAAAGCCAGTGACTTTCTCACAGCCTCTGATGTGTGGCAGGGTCCAGTGCTGGTCTCCTAGGGCACACACCCCTTATAATTTACATTTCCATCCCTTTTACCTTCACTGTTTCAGAGGGGAGCAGGCACACTTATATAACTTCTCCAAATGATACATTCTTAGGGAAGGTACCATGAGACCCAAGACTAGAGAAGGCCAAACACCAGTTAAAGTAAATGAGGGCCTTCACAGGACCAGGACCTCTCCTCCCCCTGATGCCAGGCAAGGCATTTCTCTGCCACTCTTTTGGCTGGAACCATGTGTACCCCTTGGTTGATGGCTTTGTCCCTGGGAGCCCTGGGGCGTCTAGTGTGGGGAAATTGAGGGAAGGTAGGTGGAATGGGTTGGGCGGAGGGGCATATTCTTGGAGGCAGGGGGTGGGAGGATAGGTTGGGGAATTTGGGGGAGGGGGGAACCGGGAAAGGGTGTAACATTTTAAATGTAAATAAAGAATATATTCAATAAAAAATAAAGATAAAAAACAAAAAGAGGGCATGAATTTGAGAGAGAACAGGGTGTGTGGGGGGTGGAGAGGGGGAGGAGTCAGAGAGAGCAGGGATGGATCCTGAAATATATCAGGACCTAGAGGGAGGCCACAGCTGAAAGCGTCAACACTACAAGGCAATGGGCAGCAGGCACTAAAGGCAGAGAGTGGAGGTACCAGTCATCTTCTCTGTCTCCCAGTAATCTTCAGCTTTATGATGACCAAACCCAGCCACGCTAGGGAAGATTACCTGGTACTTATTTGTGTCATAGTGGTCAGAATGAGACTGGCACCCATAAGCTCATATGTGTGGTCTCCAGGTGGTGGGGAAGTTTAGGAAGAATGAGGAGGTGTGGCTATTTTTTTTTTTTTAAAGAGGAGGTGCATCACTCAGGGGAAGTTCTCTCTGCTTCTAACTTTGGAATCAAGATGCAGGCTCTCAGCTTGTCCTGCCATCCTGGACTCAAACCCTCTGAAACTGTAAGCCCAATGAAACCTTTTTAACCTTCGTTAGTTTAGTTTGTACTGATCATGGTATTTGTGTCACCACACCTGGTAAACAACGAAGATACGAACTTTATTTCTTTTATACCACTTGCAGAAAGAAAGAAAAAAAAGTACAGTATCTGGCATCAAATGAGTCTCCAAAATGACTTTTATTTGAAGCATGCAACTTACTCATCTGGGTCTCAAAGGATCATTTATAAAACACCTATTTCAGAACTGTAATTGTTGTCTTTTGTGGTCAGGGTCTTTATGAAGTTTAAAGAATTTCCCAATGACTTTGTCCTTACGGAAGCCTTCTGTTACCTCTAGAATATGTTGATTTCCTAAAGGGACTCAATCTGAATTTCATGCCTTCACATCTGAGAAATGAATGACATTAGAATTCAGACCAATTAACCAAATGTTTGGAAATATGTTAGGAGCAGATTTGTTTTAAAATGTGAGCATACAATAGTAAGTATTTATTGGAAGTACTTGTCACAGGGATAGGGGCAGATAGAGCTTGAGATACAATGAATAAATTCTTATTGAGGAAGTGGTTTTGTTTTTCTTGGCTATGTATTTAGTTTCCATGGAAGGTACTTGTACACTGTAGAAAGTTAGTTACTGTTTGAAACAAAGATACCGCAGTAGTAAACCAGTGTGATCTGAGACTTTCCGTAACAGAAATTAACCAGTATTAATTTACAGTAGTATTTAAGTAGGTGAAAATAACAGTCTTTAGCTTTGCAATAGGAAGGAAAAAATATATATTGTCCACCATATTTAGCTGGAGCCATTGATTACTTTTTTGCTTTAACAGCTATTTTGTGCATAAGTAATAAGATTTATACACTTATTGAATACATAATCCAAAATCAAAGTTTTATAAACTCAAAGAAAGAATGCTACAAGTTTAAAATTATTCTGGGGGGTTGATGGGGCTTGGCTCTAATGTTTTGATTTAATCAGGAATCTGCTTGTCCAACTGCTGAAGGTCCTTGTCTCTAATTGGTTTTTGATTGAACAACAATTATGCCAGTGTCCCATGGCTGTATAAAGGGAGACAGGGCAGGACCCTTTAGATTTGTGCAGCCTAGGATGATGGAGAGCAGAACAGAGAATTGTCATGTCTTAGAGGAGAAGGATTGGAGGCAGGAGGTGCAGGAGAAAAAGCCAATCAACCAAGTGAGAATTTGGGTGGGTGGCCATTGGGTGGGTGGCCTGATTGGGCCTAGGGTAGCAGGGAAAGGTTTAGGAGTGTCCAGCCTTTCAGGTAGCCAAGGCATTTTTAAAATGAACTGGGGTGTGTGTGTGCATATGTTCGTTTGTGCATGCGTGCGTGCGTGCATTCTAGAGTGTGTATGTGTGCTTGTGGCCTGTTGGGAGCCAAAGTGGTGTATGTTGCCCAAACTCACCGCTACAGTCACTGTATAAGTCATCTACCATTTACTATTGGTCAGTCACAAGCTGATGCTTCCACGCAAAGTGACTACTAGTGACACACACTTCCCAAACCGAAATCCCCTCTTAATTATATCCAATTTACAACACCTCTTAAAGCCTACACAGCTTATGAAAATACATGCCTTGGTGTGAAAGGCTTTGTGAGACTCTCTAGGGACTTGTGAAGGTGATTAAGCTACGACTGATGTTTGTAAAGAATTCACAGTTCAGAAATGAAGCCAAGAAGATCAATCGTTACTTGGACTCCAACCTGGAAAATACTAATACAGAAAGGAAGAAAGAGAACAGCACCTACAGGTGCTCTGCACTCTGTTTCCACAGCATTTTGGACCTGCTAGGTAGTATTTTCTCAAATTTCCATTTGCTAAAGTGTCAAATCCTCACCTCTACCCTAAACCATGGTTTTAATGGTAAGAGTAAGGAAATACCTGACAGTAAAATATTCCCCTCCAGCCAAACACCTGCTTTTTTACCTCCCACTTGGAAGAATCACAACCTCTCAACTCTGTTTGGCTTTCCCTCATCAAGACTCCTACCCCAGGCCTTGCTGCCTTTGGAACCTCCTGCCTTGGTGCAAGGAACGTGGACACCATCAACAGAAATGTCCACTGCACAGCGTGGATTTTCTATGACTTGAAGGGAGCCTCTTCTTCCTGTGTCACTTTGACTTGCAACATTCTAAGAGAACTTCCAGTTAGACTGTTGAGGTAGGGCAGGGGTTATATGTGCTATTCTGGCTCAGACACAAGCGCTGAGTCTGTAGAGGGCTTTCAGAGAATCTGCTGCTAAATGACCTTCCTTTTCTCATTTTCCACTCTTGCCATTTCATGTGTTCCACAGTGCAGGCATACATCTGTTGACTAGCACAGTCCCGGCATGTCACACACAACAGCATACTTAAGGCACACGTGCTGGCTGGCAGATCCGCTCAGCCCAACTCTTGTTCCCTCTGGACTACACTGATAGGTGAATACCGGCTCAGAGCTCAGATGAATAGAAGAGTGGGGATCACTTGCTCTTTCTCCTCCACAAAGACAATTCTTCTTAGCAAAGAATTTACTTCCTGCCTAATAGAAGTCAAACTCATTTCCTCTGTTATCTGAAAAGGACAGGTGACAGAACAATTTATCTGTTGTTATTGACCATATGTGTTTTTGAGTAAGTTTTATGTAATATTAGTATAAAAATACACATTGATCTTAGGAAATCTAGATTTTTATTTCCTTATACACAGGAATTTTATACCGTGTAAAAGTCTTTGAATGAAAAATACCCACACACATTACTCAAGGCATACAGGTGCTATTGGTAAAGAAAACTGGGGAGTCAAATTTTTGTGTTGACCAGCTGTAAAATGTTGTTTTAGCCTTTGTCACACAACTGTGCACTTTTGCTTTTATGAGTTACCCAAATCCTTTTTTCCCCTTTATTTTCTAGAAATTCTCTCAAAAAAATCAGGTCTTACGGGAAACACAGGGAAAACCAGGACTTTCCCGCCCAGAGTAATTTTAGACATTTGAGGTTTGTTTCTTTCATTTTCTTTTTCTTTCCTCTTCATACATCCAACTCCAGCTATGTCCTTCCAAGCACCAATGAATAGTATTTGTGGATTTCAATGGGCTTGTTGTTTGAATAGATTTTGCTGCTGAACAAGAAGCTGAAGACATTCCGAACAAAACTAATTATCATCAACCAGTTGTTCACCCAGAGATAAAGAGAAATGAAAAAGGAGGTGCCCAGTCACTGTGTTAGCCACATGAGTTGAGTAGGTAGGTGAATGATCTATGCAACCTCTCTTACTTAAGATGGAGAGTGGACAAGCACATATCTCCCTAGTATACACATTTCCTAGAGGTACTAACAAGCTACACTGGTCCATGTAGGTATGCTATGCTTTGCTTAATGATTTTCCTTTCACATCTTGACTTTTCAACTTCCCATCACAGTGAAAGGAAGAAGTGATAATGCACACCTATTTACCAAATAAAACATTTGACTTATGTTCCCGACAAGCCAAAAAAACACATTTATGGTCAACTCTACCTGTACTCCCCTCCTAGCTGGCCATATCTGGCTCCATTGGAAACTCCCTAATTTTATTACCAGATGCAACATCACAGGATGCTGCTGCTCAGGGACTGAACTGTAGCTAGTGCCTCCCCATGTTGTTCTTCTACAATGTCAACTGCTTGCTTTAGTTAGTATCTTTTCAGAACCTTGTTTACATCTGTGTACACCCTTGCCAGCCTATATTAGGAATGAAACCAGGCTCCTTAGCCCTTCAGATGGATGGGACATCAAACTCTCATAGGGATAAACATGAGTCATAAAAGAAAGGTAGTTGAGCTGTCCCTGCTGAGACTATTGACCAAGAGCAAAGGCATCCTATAAGATTACCTGTAGAAGTTAAGTCTGATTCTTTCTTCTCACCCCATGCTCCCAGAAATAAGACTTGTTTATAATTAGCTATATAATCTCTAATTTTTTTTTCTTAGTTCACACACACACACACACATCCATGTATGTGTGTGTGTATAGCAGCTAGCTACTACCTTAGTAGCTGTCTTTCATCACTTTATAGAAATGGTGCAAACTGAGTCAGAGGAATGTAGAGGTATTAACAGAAGGAAACTGGCTAATGCAAGGTACAGAAAAGCTCTTATGTGTAGCCACAGCTGAACTTCTCAAAAATTTTCAGAGAATACATAAATAACTTTTAAAAGTGCCAGAGGATTAAAGGACAAAGGAACCCAGTAGAGTCTGTGCTAACTTCCAGAGAATCATTTTACAATGTCTTGAGACTATTAAGTTCCCCCCCAACTCTGTTATTTTTGACTCTTTATAGACATTTATTGGCTGGGTAAATCCTACATAGAGTAAAATTCCTATAGGTTAAAAATTAACTTGATGTCTTGATGTCTCAAAGTTGACTCATGTTTGGCTTCCATTTGTTTTCTTTCTTATTCTTTTTTCTCCCTCTTCTTTTCTCCTATTTTCCTCTCTCTACCTGTTTCTCTTCCTCCCTCTTTCACTTTCCCCTTAGTACACTCTCTGAGTCTCCATCTCTCTTTTTCACTTTAGTTTTTCTTAGTAACTCTTTCTTTATCTCTCTTCCTCCCCATCTTCCATCTTCACTGGAATGTGCTCTGTGAAAAGAGGCAAAGGAGAGGAAGGAAGGAAAAAAGGAGAGAGAGAGAGAGAGAGAGAGAGAGAGAGAGAGAGAGAGAGAGAGAGAGAGAGAGAGAGAGAGAGAGAGAAACCCAATAGGAAGAAGCATGAATGTAGCCTCTCCTCAATGTCATCTTATTTTTCAAGTGCCTGAAAACACAAAATGAGAATGACTTTGGATAAATCCCTGCAGAAGTGGGAAAGAAAGAATGAAAGAAGAGACCAGATATCCAAGAAAGCTAGGACAGAAACAAACATGGCTGCCATTAAAAAAAAATGAGTCAATGAAATGATTCCTAATGATATGCTGCTATACTTGTAGACTGGAACCCAACTCAATTGTCATCAGAGTGGCTTCAGCCAAAGCAACTAATGGGAGCAGATGCAGAAACCCATAGCGGAACAATAGGTAGACTTCAGGAAACCCCAGGGAAGACAACAGACAGAGCTGTAGTAGCCAGAGGGATCACAGACACCATCGAGGAGATGACCTGAAGGACCAGCTAAGCAGCAGTCTTAGAAGCTCACAGAAACTAAAGTGACAATGACAGAGGCTGCATGAGCATGTCCTCTGCATATATGTTATGGTTGTGTAGCTTGTTGTGTGGGACTCCTAACAGTGGGAGTGGGGCTGTTTTTTTCTGGTCTTCAAAGCCCCTTTCTCCTACTTATTTGCCTCACCCAGCCTTTATGAAAGGGTATCTGCCTAGTCTTTTTGTAATGTGTTATGTTTTGTTCAGTTGATGACCATAGGAAGCCTGAATTTCTCTTAAGGGAAAGAGGTAGGAGGAATGAAACTGGGGTAGAGGGGAGGTAGGGTGAGGGACTGGGAGGAGTAGAGGGAAGGGAAACTGGAAAGTGCGTGGATGTAATATATGAGAGAATAAATAAATTTAAAAAAATACTGACAGACAGACAGAAAGACAGAAGTGGAAAGGAAGGAAGAAGAAAGGGGGAAAGAAGGGAAGATGGAAGAGAAAAGGAGGGAGAAAGAAAAGCAGGCAGACAGGAAGAAGAACAACAAAAGAGAAATGACCAGAATCTGGAATGCAGCAAGGTCGATGAAAGCTAGTGTAATTATTTCCCTCTCCCCATCCCCCCTCAAACTTTGAGAAAGTTTCCTGTGTGCTAATTTTCTATATGGTTCTTTACATCTTTTAGAAACAACAGTAAGTTAAGAGACTAGTTTGTACCTTTCCCTAGGTACTGTAATGCCATGGAAGCTATTTAGAAATTCCATGTTCTGGGTTTCTTCTTTCCAAATGAGATGCAATTACAGTGCTTATGCAGCTGGAGTTTATGAAGATGAAACATTGGGACTTGTGTGAAGCAGTCAACCTGACCAACAAATGTATCATTAGCAGATATCAACGATTAGAATGTTTTATAATTCAACAAAAATATTTTGAATCCTATTAAGCAGATAAGAAAGAGTTAAAAGAAAGACCATTGCAATAGTTAAAAAGTGTAGTTTTAATGCTTTAATGTGCATTTACATTTTAACTTAGACTTTATCTCTGACTTGGTCCTCAAAGGGAATCACAAACACTGCAAAGAGTAAAAATGTTTAACGCTAGGATGTTCAGTTCTAGGTACTATGGTTAAAAAAATTAATGCCCAAAGGAAGCATTTTTTAAAGGGCTTGAAGAATACACTTCCTTCAGGGACCATCATCTATGCTCTGTATGAGAAATCTAAAGAAGAAATTTAAAATAATTACATTTTCTGTTCACATTTTTTTAATGACGAGAGTCCGCAATAATCTTACACTGAAATTCCTGTCTATGCAAGACCAACTTTTTGTAGAGCCCAAGGGTGGAGGTCATGCCACCGAAGGCATGACCGATCTCACAGCCTTTCAGCAAGTGCTTGCTTAATTAATGTTTAAACCTCAGGGAACATAACAATCTTTCCTGAGGATTGAATAATAATTAATCATCACCGTCAACCTAATTTGTCTTGTGTCTTGGTCAAAACTGAAGAAAAAGAACAAAATATGTGGCTTCAGAAAGTGATCGTTCAGAATTTCAGTTTAATAACATGCCTTCAATTCTAATCTCCCTCTCTGGTGAGAATCAGTATCACCTATTTCTACTTAAGCAAAGTGCTGTGAACTAATCTTCCCTACTACATGGTGTGTGTGACCCCAGGATCACTGGATGAGATATTCATGTCCCTCATCGTTTGAGAGGAACCCTGAAAAACTTGAATAAAATCTAGAGTTTTAAATAATTTAATAATTTATATTTTTTACTTTTGAGATTATAATATAATGATGTCGTTTCCCCATCAAATTTTCTCCCCACAATCCCTCCCATATAGCTTTCCTTGCTATTTTTTCATTATTTGTTGTTACGTGCAATATATTTCTTCCTCTAAATAAATGACAAAAACCTGTTCAATCTTTTTTTGAAGATTTATTTATTTTATGTATATGAGTACACTGTAGCTGTCTTCAGACACATACCAGAAGAGTGCATTGGATCCCATTGCAGATGGTTGTGAGCCACCATCTGTTTGCTGGGAATTGAACCCAGGACCTCTGAACGAGCAGTCAGTACTCTTAACTGCCAAGCCATCTCTCCAGCCCCAACCTGTTCACTCTTTATAATGTTACTTGGATGAGTATTCTCAGGCTTGACAATTTGATATCGTATTACCAATAATACTTTTTATTATAAAACAAGCAGTTAAAAAGATTAAAGCAAAAGCAAAAAGTACGATACTTCACTGTTTTCAAGAGAAGTCTTCCCAAGAAGGGAAACTGCTATTACTGAGGGTAGAGAGAATAAAACTTGAATGAGATCACAGCAGTTGTATGTTCAGACAGACAATGTAGTGGGTCCATTTACAAAGGATGTGAAGTAATGGCTCTATCTGCTTGTGAAGACTTTCACTTGTGCTGTTGTCATAAAGCAGGAGATAAAATCTTCAAACAACTCATCCAGTGCATAGTTCATATATTAGCAACATTGGGAAATTGACAAACTGATGAAATATATATATATATGAATGTACATATATACATGTATTGGGGCGGCTAGGCTAACTCCATGACAGGCTTCAAATTGACAATTCAGGAGACAAGGCCTGGCAAACCAGTAGCTAGGAAAAAAACAAAACAAAACAAACAAAACAAAAGCAAGCAAACAAACAAACAAACACAAGCAGGCTTCAAGCAGCCAATCAGAAACTGTCCTGCCAATGCAAGCTGCCTGCCACCTAGCCTGAGGCAAGGACAGTGGGTCAACAGCTGATTCCAGACTTCCTCAGCAACAGTTTTTAGACTTCCCCAGCAACAGTTTCCACCTCTCTAGCCCCATACCTACCCCAACCCAAGGCCCCAGCAAAGGTTATGGAATGTCCTTAGAGATAGAACAAAGATTAAGATACAGATCACTTACCCCTCCCAGGAATTCCCCTAAGGTGACTTTGTGGTCTCTCTCTTGGTAATGGGAGAAACTGGCATGCAGCACTTCCATTAGAGTAAAACACTTTCTTTTCACTTACTGTTTGAGTCGGGGGTATCATTCTCCAACAAATTATGGAACTACTGTTAAGGCATATGTGTGTGTGTTTTGTGTGTATGTGTATATATAAGGAAGTATTGGTTTGATGCTTACAGAGCCTTTTTGACCTTTTTGAATTCTGTTGGTTTTATCCTGAGTATTCTAAGATGTTTTTGTTAACAAGCTGAAGGGCCCAAGTGAGGATGCCTCAATCCCACTTGGGAGCAAGAAGAAAGCAATTGTAGAGGGGGAGGGAAGTTTCTGGGTGGGAAAGGGGACAGGAAGGTCAGGAGGGAACATAATCAGGTATTTGGGGTGGGGAACAGGACTGAAGTCCTGAGAGCCAGCAGAAATAATGGAAACAGGCAACCTCAGGAAGTAGAAGGTGGGAGGATCCATCTAGAATGAACCAGTGACCTGGGAAGTGAGAGACTCTCAGGATTCCAAGGGAAGGACCCTAGATTAAACGCCCTACAGTGGGCAGCAGGAGCTTGTAGAGCCCACGTTTGGTAGAAAGACAGGGCATCAAGTGGACAGATGAGATTGCCAGCCAAGAGTCAAAACCTAGAATTGTTCCTGTCTGAAAGAACTGCAGGGACAAAAAGGAAGAAGAGCCTGAGGAAGAGGAGGTCCAGTAACAGGCCCAAGTTGGGATCCATTGCAAGGGGAGGCCCCAAGGCCTGACACTATTACTGGTGCTTTGATGTACTCACAAAAAGGAGCCTCTCATGTCTGTCCTCCAAAAGGCCCAACAAGCAACTAAAAGAGTCAGATGCAGATATTTATACCCAACCAATGGACAGAAGCTGCTGACCCCTGTGGTTGAATTAGGAAAAGCTGAAAGAAGCTGAGGAGGAAGGTGACCCTATAAGAAATCCAGCAGTCTCAACTAATCTGGACATCAGCCTCCCCCCGCCCCAGATCTCTCAGACACTGACCTACTAACTAGGCAGCATACACCAGCAGATATGAGGCCCCTAACACATATACAGCCAAGGACTTCCTGGTCTGGACTCAGTCAGAGAAGATGCACCTCAACCACAAGAGATTGGAAGCCCCACTGAGTGGGGAGGATTGGTAGGGTGGGAGTGGGGACATTGTCATGGAGGAGGGTGGCAAAGGAGATATGGGATATGGAATAGTCAGAGGGTGGACTGAGAGGGAGATAAAGTCTGGACTGCAAAATAAAAAGATTAAATTAAAAAAGAAGGAGGAGGAGGAGAGAAGAAGAGGAGGAGGAGGAGGAGTAAGAGGAAGAGGAAGAAGAAAAGAAGAAGAAAAGAAGAAGAGGAAGAGGAGGAGGAAGAGGAAGAAGAAGAGGAAGAAGAGGAAGAAAAAGCTTACAGTAGCATTCTTGTTTTATTTGAAATCACCAAAGGAATCTGTACTAGTTACTTTGCCTACCTCTGTCCCAGTACCTGACAGAAACCATGTAAGTAGGGCGGAATATTTGTTTTTGCAGTTAGTTTGAAATTGCCTTGGTAGATTTAAGTCTAACATGGCAAGAAAGGCATGGTATTGAGGTCCTCATTCATGGTGGTAGGAACAGGGAACAGAGTCACAGCATGGCCTATGAGAAACCAGAGAGGCAATCAGGAACCAGGGGCTGAGCAAACCTTCCAAATGTGCAGTCCTAGTGATCTCTTCCCTTAGCCAGATTCTACTTCCTAAGGATTCTCATAACTCCTCCCTCAGGGTCAACAGCTAGAGAACAGGGATTCAAAAACAAGCCTGGGTTGGGGAGCAGTTCAGACCCACACCTTATGGGAATTCTTTAATACATTACCCCACATGGACTCTTGTGAAGAGAAGAGACTCATAAGAGAGCAGCAGCATGTCCAGTGGTGAACAGTGACCTGAACTTGTTGAAACTTCCTTCCCAAGAACTCTGCATGAGATGAACAAGAAAACACAGGCGTGAAGGAAGCCAAGGATGAACTGACTCATCTGCTTTGGGGGCAGAATAACATATTTTGGGATTAGGACTCACTTGGTTTCCTGTTCTGTCATTTCCCAACATTAGAGACTTGAACAAGAACTCCCTAGATGTTTATTGACATTCCATCAAAAAGCATCAGACATAGCCAATTTCTTTTTTGTTTTTCTTTCTTTGCTTTTTTAAAAAAAGTTCACAAGTATTTTGTGCCAAAATAGTCCTATAAAGCATATGATACTAGTGCTTTTAAAAACATTGTTGTAAAGTATAAGAGTATACTTTCTCTGTGTTCATGCTTTTGGTAAATAATTTTAAAAAGACCAAAAAAAAAAAATCACTAATGGTTCCAAGCTCTCTTGCTTTAGAAATTACTGAAGAGTTTAGAAAATTTCTTTTGTGAGTTATATCTTCTGATGTTTGCCATTTTGAAAAAAAACCAAAATAAACTAGAACTGGATACAAAATTATTTATAGATTTCTATTATAATAAATCTATTTTAAACTAATGTAGGTAACAATCAGGAAAATTACATTCCTGCAAGTCTCTTTATATTGAAAAATACTGGACTCTCATATTATCTTTGGCATTTAGTTATATTAAAAAAATCTAACATGTATTCTCTAGAACTCTTCACTGAACTCAGATTTTTTAGCTTGGGAGGTGGCTCAGGTAAGATCACTTGCTGCTCAAAAATGAGAACTTTGTTCAAATTCCCAGAACCTATGTAAGAAACTGGGCATGACTGTTGGCATCCATAACTCTAGGACTATGGGGGTCAGCTGGGAGGCAAAAGAGACAGGAGGATTTCTGGAGCTTGCTGGCTGCAGCTGGTTCTAGATCCAGTGAAAGACCTTGTCTCAATGGAATAAGGTAAATAATAATAGAGCAGAGCAATCCTGAGATGACAGGAGCCTAATGCCGATGGCATGAGCAGGGTACAGAACTGCGAGATGACCCAAGATGCCCAGAGGCCCCTGGAACCTCTAACATGAGAAAGTAAGTGGTGGAGAGATAGAAGAGAAAGAGAAGCAGAAAGATGCATGCACACTGAAGAAAGGTAGAACTGGAGACCCAAGGGTAGTTAGGAACAGCCTGATGGGAGTGGCTATGAATGCCAGTTGAGGTCATCGTGAGATCCTAGTCAGTCCATACTGCCCCAAGGGCCATGTCTGGGTCCATGGCCCTGCAGTAGTGGGGGTCAGTTATCATCAAATGACTGGTCCGGGCTGCTGGTTGGGGTTGTGTTGATGTCTGAGGGCTGTGCAGAGCTTCCCCTGTCCTTACCTGGGCATTTGGGGAGAGCCCAGGGTATGAGGGCAGAAGAGCTGCAGAGCCAGATCTAGGGTTTTGAGTTGGCCCAACATCTACCCCATCTGTAAGTTTCTGGAGCTCAGGAAGGGGCCAAGCAGATCGAAAGCTACAGGATCTCTGTGACACAGAGCAATAACCAGATATCTGGGAGGAATTCTGGTAAGGATCCGATATTGATAGTTTAGCAGAAGCCGGAGGCCTTGAACCAAACCAATGTCTCATTGCAATGAACATTTGCAAGCAAAAATGTGAGGATAGAGGGGTACACTGTAGGGCATACTACAGCTTCCATAAGATTGGTTTCGATTTGTTTTGTTTGCTGGTTTTTTTCTTTTGGAGGAAAGGTTGCAAGCATAGTGGATTAATATGAAGGGAATTGGGATGCACGATATTAAATTTACAAAGAATGAAGAAAAAATTAAAAGAGCAAGTCACCTAAGGCACCTGACATATTTCTCTGGTCTTTCTGTACTCATGGGTACACACACACACACACACACACACAGAGAGAGAGAGAGAGAGAGAGAGAGAGAGAGAGAGAGAGAGAGAGAGAGAGAGAGAAGAGAGAGAGAGAGAAACAGACAGACAGACAGTCAGACAGACAGACATGGTTCTTGCATATCTCCTGGTATTTCCATAAAACTCCTCTCCAGAAAGTTGCAATCTCAGGCTATATCCCAGTCCTGCTGGAGGCTCTCCTAATTCTGCACATCAATATCAGTCAATAGAAAGACACTGGTTCCTTTATTTTCATCTCCAACAGATTTCTCGCCCAAGAATATACCAAGGAAAGCAGAAGACAAGCAGGGTTTGGCACTGGCATTTCCCAGCTGGGAATGTTTAATATGGTAGCAATCATCATTATGGTTGGAATCAGTATCCCTCGAACCTCCATGTGTTGAGGGATTCGGCTCCCAGCCCATTCCTTTCTCCTTTCCTTAGCCATGAACTGAACATCTTTGTTGTGCACATTACTCCTCCACGATGTGCAGTCCATCAGAGGCCTGAATGCAGTGGGTCAACCAAGAATGCGCTGCTGCTTCCACTGCAGGAACTCAAATGTATCTGGTCTCTATCTTAAGCATTTTTAATCACTTTATTCTAATTAGCTAACAAATAAAAGCCTTGCACAGCTAGCTTAAGGCAGGGACTCAAACACTTGCCTGGTCCCTATACATCTCTGTGGCCTTCTCTACAGGAAGAAGGACCACTGTGAGGCAAAGGAGCTTTATGCAGGATCTAACCCTTTGGTTTCCACTCTCAATTATATTGTTATTTACTTAATCACTATTTCATTTTACAGAATTATGGGCTTCGTTGTGAAATATTCATGGATAGATAAAAGTACTTTGCAAATATTCACTTTAATATTACTCTTGTTGGCCTCTTCTGCACTCTTCCTTTACACAGTCATCGACTTAATTTCATATATATATATAATATATATATATATATATAATAGATATCATATATATGATGTCTTTTATATATATGATATATATGATATATATGAAAGAGAAAAGAAGTATTTGTCTCACTGAGTCTTACTTATTTTACTTAACATAATGATTTCTTGTTCCTCTCAATCTGTTGCAAATAATGTAATTTGTCTCCACGTCTAAAACTTTTACAAGTTTATGTGAGTGTACACCACCACATTCCCCCCTACAGTTTTTTATTGATTCACCTATTCATATATATGTAAGTGATTTCACAAATTAGCTATTGTGAATTCTTTTTTGCTGTACATGAATACACAGATAGCCCTAGTGAATATTAAATGATTTATGTGGGTACATACAAAGGATGTTATAACTATAACATATGTGTTTACATTTTAATTTTTCAGGAACAACTATGCTGATTTTCATAGCTGTTACGCTAACCTATATTCCTAAGAATGTAGGAATAATGTGTATAAGTGATCGTGTTTTTTATTAGTGAAGTTTTAGTAAAGGAAAAAGAAAAGACAGAAGGGGTTGTATTGAAGAATAAATACATTAAAAGAAATGAGCACTTGTTTAGAACTAGTTATAAGAGGATAGATAACTGACAAGCTTTAGTAGCTTTAACAAGGAAAAAAAAGAAGCAATTTAAGTGTCAGTATCTAAGAGCTTTTTAATAGATATTTTATCTTTATTTTCATAAATATATCATCACACTGATTATATTTATGTGTCTGTGCATATGTGTGTGCTTGTGTATGACATGTGCACGGGAACATGTCTGCAGTGGTGTGGACTTTTGCAGGTTAGAAAACAAATTTATGAAATTTTCTCTTTCCTTCTATCTTCACCTTGGTCCCTGGATCAAATTCGGGTCCCCAGGCTCAAGTGGTAAGCATCCCTGTCCATTCAATAATCTGACTGACCCAGATTTAATTTTGATATTAAGAAATGTACTCTGGACAACATGAAAACAGACAAAACAGACTGGGAATGGTTGTAGTGTTATGGTTGAGAAAATTCAATATAAGTTTGTGTGTCTGTACCTGAGACAGAATTTTGTCATCTATGGTTTACATAGGATGTTAAAGTTTTTCTTTAATTTTATAAAGAAGTCAGGGTCAGGGCAGGAGTGATGGCTCAGCACTTTTAACTCTTGCAGATGTCCCAAGTTTGATCTATAGCTCCCATATTTGGTGGTTCATGACCTCCTGTAATTTCAGGTCCATCAGATCAGACACCGTGTCACTTTTGACCTTTCCAGATATCTATACTCATATTTATATTCACATAGACACATAAAGGTAATAATCTATTTCCCCTTCTCAGCATTCCTACTTGGGCCCTCCTTATCACTTAGCTTATTTGGGTCTGTGATTTGTAGCATGGTTATCTTGTACCTTGTGACTAATATTTGCTTATAAGTGAGCACATACCACATTTGTCTGTCCGAGTCTGGGTTACTTCACTTAGGATGATACTTCTAGCTCTATCCATTTGCCTGCAAAGTTTATGATGTCTTTGTTTTTAGTAGCTGAGTAGTTTTCCATTGTGTAGATGTATCACATTTTCTTCATCCATTCTTCAGTTTAGGGATGTTTAGTTAGTTAGTTTGTTTGTTTTCAGTTTCTGGCTATTAATAATAAAATTGCTGTGAACATAGTTGAGCAAATGTCCTTGTGGTACAGTGGAGCTTCTTTGGGTATACACCCAGGAGTGATACAGCTGGGTCTTAAGGTAGAACTCCCAATTTTAGGAGAAAGCACCAAATTTATTTCCATGTGCTTGTGCAAATTGGTTTCCCCTCTCAGCAATGAAGGAGTGTTCCCCCTTGTTCTACATTCTCACTAGCATGAGTCTTTGATCTTAGACATTCTGTCAAGTACAAGGTAGACTCTCAGAGTTGATATGATTTGCATTTTTCATATGACTAATGAAATTGAACATTCCTTTATTTTTTGAAAAATGAATCTTTTATTAATCTCAGTAATTACAAGTCAATGTCTATGCTACCATCTCAAGCAATGTTTACCTTTAAAGTTTAAAACATTTACATTTCTGTGCATTATATTTTCATAAATGAGCCATTTTCCATATTCTCTTAATTGCTCTTCCTTGGGGATATCCTTGCCACTTTGCAGAAGGATGTTTAGAGATGTCTAGGCTCAAATTTTGGCACCACTGAAATTAGCTTATGTCCCTTTAGGCATAATTAATTGTGGATGTTTGAATGAGATGCCCCCAACTATCTAGGACATTTGAATATTTGGTAGCCAGTTAGTGGTTCTGTTTGGGTGAGTTAGGAGGCATGACCTTGCTGGAGGAAGTGTTTTCTACTTGTGGTTTAAAATGTGAGTCCCAAGGCACAAATTGCATAACAAATGACTCCCATGAAGAAGTATGGAGAGGGTCCTGATCCTGGAAAGGATTGATCTAGCATGGGAAGGGAATATAAGGACAGAGAAAAAGGAGGGAGGTGATTGGAGAAGGGATGGAGAGAAGAAGGTTTATGGGACATATGGAGAGGGGGGATCCGGGAAAGGGGAAATCATTTGGAATGTAAACAAAGAATATAGAAAATAAAAATATTAAAAAAAAAGATGTGAGTCCCACCTTCCTGTTCCAGTCTCCATGGTTACCTGCTGCCTTGCATCCCCACTATGATGGTAATGGACTCCCATTTCCCTGGAACTGCAAACCCAAATGAATGCTTCCTTCTGGGAGTGAAAATTTCTTTAAATGCTTCTTTGCATTAGAGATTCCTCTGTTTGAGATTCCTCTGTTTGGCTCTATACTCCATTTTTTTCCATTAGGTTATTTGGTTTATTGGTATTTAATTTCTTGAGTTCTTTATGTATTTTGTAGATATTAGCCCTCTGTCAGATGTGAGGTTGGAAAAAAAATTCTCATTTGGCAGGCTGCTATTTTGACATTTTGATGATGTCCTTTGCCTCACAGAAGCTTTTCAGTTTTATGAGGTTCCATTTTATGTTTGTTGATCTTAGTGCCTGAGATGTTGGCATTCTGTTCAGTAATATACCAGTGTGTGCAAGGCAGCTCCCCACTTTCTCTTTATTAGATTTAATGTATCTGGATTCATGCTGAGGTTTTTGATACACTTGGACTTGAGTTTTCTGCAGAGTAATATATATGGATCTGTTTGCATTCTATATGAAGACATCCAGTTAGACTAGTACCATTTGGTGAAGATGCTTTCATTTTATATTGTATAATTTGTCAAAAATCAAGTATCCATAGGTGTGTTTACTTCTGACTTTTTAATTAAATTCTATTGATGAACCTGCCTGTTTTTCTACTAATTTTTTATTATTCATTTGTAGTACAACTTATAATCAGGGGTAGTGATACTTCCAGACTTCTTTTTATTGAACAGGGTTGTTTTAGCTATCCTGGGTCTTTGTTTTAACATATGAAGTTGAATATTTAAAGATCTGTAAAGAATTGTGTTAGAATTTTGATGGGGATTGCTTCTGGTAGAATGGCTATTTTTACTATGTCAACCCTATTGATCCATGAGCATGGGAGATCTTCTCATCTAATATCTTCTTAAATTTCTTTCTTCAAAGATTTGAAGTTCTTGTCATACACTTTCTTGTATTTCACTTGCTTGGTTAGAGTTACATCCAGATATTTTATATTATTTGTGCCTACTGTAAAGGGTGTTATTTCCCTGATATATTTCTCAGCACATTTATCATTTGTGTATAGGAGGGTTACTGATTTCTTTGAGTTAATTTTGTATCCAGCCACAGTGCTGAAAGTGTTTATCAACTGCAGAAGCTCTTTACCGTTTGGGGGGTGTCTTATGTAAACTATCATATCATCTGTGAATGTGTTACTTTGACTTCTTCCTTTTCAATTTCTATCCCCTTTATCTCCTTTAGTTGCCTTATTGCTTTAGCTAAAACTTCAATTACTATATCGAATAGACTATGAATAGATAGTCTTGTCTTATCAATGATTTTAGTGAATTGTTTTAAGTTTCTCTCCATTCATTTGATGTTGTCTATTGACTTCCTGTGCATTGTGTTTACTCCATTTACATGTGTTTCTTGTATCCCTGATGTCTCCAAGGCTTTTATCATAAAGGGGTGTTGGATTTTGTCAAAGGCTTTTTCAGCCTCTAATGAAAAGATAATGTGATTTTTATCCAGGGTGGATGGGGGAAAGGGACTGTGTGTGGGAGAGGGTGGGGAAGAGAACAGGAGGGATGTGGTGTGGGAATGGCAGAGAGAGAGAGAGAGAGAGAGAGAGAGAGAGAGAGAGAGAGAGAGAGAGAGAGAGAGAGAGAGAGAGCTCCTGATGGACAACTGTATTGGGGAGGCATCTCTTGCATGAGCTAGAAACCTAGAACAGTGAGAACTTCCAGGAATCTGAGGATAGCACCAGCTAAGACTCCCAGCAATGGGACATGAAACTTGATCTGGCCACTTCCTATAACCAGGGAAGACTTCCAGTGGTGGGACTGGAATACAAATCTAGCAACAAAACCTTTGACCCACAATTTATCTTGCCTATAAAATGTGCAGTGGAAAAAGATGGAGCAGACTTTGAGTAAAGGGCTAACCACTGACTGACTTAGTTTGAGATCCATACCATGAGAGGGAGCACCCCCCTCACCTTTGCCTGGCACTGTTAATGATACTGTGCCATACTATACGTATAGACAGGAGCCTAGCATAACTATCATCAGAGAGGTTTCACCCAGCAACTGATGTAAACAGATGCAGAGATTCATAACTAGCCAAACCTTAAGTGGAGCTTGGGGAATGCTATGGGAGGGGGAGAAGAAGCATTAAAGGAGCCAGAGACGTCAAGGACATCACAAGAAAAACTACAGAATCAACTCTCCTAGGCCCATAGGGGTTCATGGAAACAGAACTCCCCCATAAAAGAGCATCCAAGAGATAAACCTCGATCCTCTGAACATATGTAACAGTTGTCTTCATGTCAGACTCCTAAAGAGAGAGTAGGGGCTGCCTCTGACTCTGTTGCCTGTCTTTGTTTCCCTTCCCATAACTAAGCTTCCTTGTCTAGCCTCATTAGAAGATGTGCCTAGTCTTACTGCAACTTGATCTGCAAAGGCTGGTTGATATCCATCGGAGGTCTCCTGTCTTCTGAGGAAAAGAGGAAGGGTCTTATGGGGGTGGAGATTAAGGGACTAGGAGGAGAGAAGGGGGTGGAAGCTTCAATAGGGATATAAAGTAAATAAATAACTTAATTAAAAAATAAAGATACTCAGTAGAGGATACTAACTGTATGGGGATCCCATTTCCTGATCCCATTTTCCTTCGAAAGGAAGCATAGAAGATTCTCCTTGATGAGATACATGTGAACCAGGCAGAAATTCCTCGAAAGCACTGTCAGCCAGCATTGAGGACTATACTCCGCATTAAAGAGATCCCTGAGCTTTCTGCTGCTCTAATACATTCAATGAGACACTTGTCTTGACTACAGGTGGTTCTCACTTACAGCAAGTTGCCTACTAATGACTCACAAGCTCTCTGCTCTGGCAGTTCCTCAGAGCCCTGGCAGGAGACCACACACAGCTGCGTTATTGCTGCTGTTTCCTGACCTGCACTGACACTTAAGACATTCTGGCCTGGGTCCTTGACTTCACTTGACCTCCTGACAGCTTACATGACTTCCTCAGATTGTGACTGCATTCTCTTGGCTATTTGGTCTTAAGTATTTTCTGTCCCTAACATAGTGTCTAAAATTCTGCAAATTAGCCCTGATCACTTCTTGTTCATTTCACACTAACATAATAACTAAATATCTATTAGGTACTTACTAGGTAACAATGGCTGTAGGTTTGGATAAATGACTGTATTTCCTTCAAGATGATGATGACTTGGTTTATGACTAATAATATATTGCTCATGGGTGCCTTCAGGTTTGAAAATAAAGTGACACTAGAGTAAGGCTAAAGACCTCATGCAGAGTAGGGACAACTGTTCATATTTCCTGACTCCAAATTCTGTTCCCTTTCTAAGAATCACACCATCTTTCTTACAGAAACCATTTGCTATTCACTTTTCTATTTTCGTGGATTTTTTTTCCAGGAGTATCTTCCTTCGATCAACCACATATTCTTTGTGGACTCAGTTTTAGAGCTTCCTACAAGACAGGTTGTAGGTTTGGGGCTTAATCACAAATCAATAATTTTGATAGTGAATCTGTAATCATTTTTTGAAAAGAATGAGTATTAGGGAGATATTCCTTAGTATAATACTGTGTCTGTGGGAAGAAAAGCTGACCTTATTTAATCCACTAGGTCTGGAAAAATTGTGACAAATATCAGTAGTTAGAATTTTTATCTACACAGTATTTATGAAACAAAACTATTGACTAGAAGTAAGACTTCATAGGAGCTGAGAGAGGATAATATAAAAATGATCACCAAAAAGAGGTGAATGAAATGGTTAATCTTTTTAGGGTGTGCATGCAAAGGTAAGAGACAGGTGATAGACCTTGAATGTTAAAAAGCAGCAAAAAAAGTTTTAAAGAAATGCATTGTCTAAATTTCCAGTGTATATGAAGAGGAACTCATAAGCATCACTCCCAAGCTGAGGAAGTTTTGACAGGTGCTACTTGCCAGAGGAGGGAGAGTCATTCAAGATTTCGCATTTGCCAATGGATGGCCATAAACCTACACATATATGGAGAACACTGAATGGAATTAGTAGCTTACATAAACAAATTTTACATATACACACACACACACACAAAAAGATAGAGATTATCACATGTATAGTATTAATTAAAAATTAATTCACATATATACTCATATATATATATATACATATATGAGATGGATGTGCATATGTACTGCATGTTTATGCCTGGGGTCTGTGGAGGTCTGATGAGACTGTCAGACTGCAGGACTGTAGGTATGATGGCTGTGATACACTATAAACTATGTGGTTGGTGGGAACTGAACATGAGTCCTCTACAAGAAGAGAAATGCTCTTAATTGCTGAACCACTCTCCAACTTTTACTATGACTTTTTATTGAGCTTAATATTGTATCTAATTGCATGTTTTGGTTAAAAATAACTATATACACACTGAATTCCAAAGGTGTGGTATTTGTGTCTCAGGACCATGATTTCCTTTAATCTAAAAAAGGGCAATCTCTGTAAGTATGACAAAATGTATTGACAATAGAAAAGTTTTATTATTTCCCCAAAGAAGGGAATCTAGTCAAATTTATCAAAAGATAATATACATTTTGATTTTTTTCAGGACTGTATAATCTGTTTATGAGGCAGTTTAAATTTTGAGCCAGCAGGAGTTAGAGGTTTGAGAATCTGAGGCTTGTCTTAAACCTCAATTCTGTCAAGTAACTTCCTCCCCTATGAAACCCTCCAAAATTCTCATTTCTGCCTGTGAAAGTGGGAAAATACTAATTTTGTTATCAGTTACAATAATATTTCCCTTGTAGCAGCCCTGTCAGGTAGGAGTGGTTTGTTTCAGGACCATTTTGCATATAGGTCTTTAAGGATAATAGCTTACCCCACTGAAAGACTGTGCAATAGGAAAGGGTTGGAATATTATCAGGGGAGGTGTTTATGTGCACCATGTACATGGGAAAGCTGCAGCACTGGTGGACTGGTCGGCATTAACAAGGCGGCAGGCTTCAGTTGTGTTCAGGGCAGGGGTTAACGTTGTTAACCAGTTTATCCTTGTGTGAACACTGGAGTTTCTCACTTCATACTGGCCTCTCTTTCCTGTCCAAGTAACAGAGTCTTTTACCCTCTCTCTCACCTTTCTCACACTACACACCTACTCCAAAGTCAAAACAAAACCAGATAAACAATTAAACGGTCCCTCAGCGGCCTGTTTCCCCAGTCGTACCACTTGACTCTATTCACGGGCATGGGATATTGTTGAATGCCAGCAGCCCAGAGCCTGGGCAAAGTAGGTGGATTGTAAATATTTTTGGAGTCAATGGATTGTGTAAACATTTCACAAGTCCCTTCTATCATATCCTTTTCAGTTCATGGCATTGTTCACTGACCCCTGTTTCTGCTGCAGGAAAAACCTTGAAATAGTTCTCATTCCTAATATTTATTTGGTCAGTAAGACCTGGCAGTTAGACCTCAAAAATAACTCCATGTTCATGTCGTGGTCACTTCTGTTATATAGGCTACAGAGAGAGTTGCCAGTGTCTGTTAAATGATCTCGTGATTGCTGCCTGACCCCCTCATTTCTTACCTCTACAGCTCTTTCTTTTTCTATGTAACACTTTATCGAGTCTTTGTGAATTTCATATCATGCACCCAAATCCCACTCATCTCCCTGACCCGTCATCCATGCCCTTGGACCCTGCAACTTTCTTCCCAACAGAAAAAATAACGTGCAAAATGTAGTGCGTCCACAGTGTGTTCCACAGTATACCCTTTTTCCCCCCACACTTTTTTGCTTGCAAATGTTCATTTCAATGAGTCATTGGTCTGGTATGAGGCCCCTGGCTTCTGCTACACTATCAGTAGTGCAACCTCACTAGAATTCCTCTTGGATATCCTCTTGTTGCCTCATGTCATGGAGATCCTGAAAGTTTGGATCTGTAGGACTTGCACCTTCATGTGCTCCAGCAATTCATAGATGGGGTAGATGTTGAGTGGGTCAACTCAAAGCCCCGGATTTGTGCCTAGGTAGTATCTGGGCTGGTCATCCCTCCAGCTCTCCCACAACCACACAACCAGGACGAGCTCTCCAGCACTGCCCAGGCTAGCTCCTTCAGGGCCACAGCTGGCAAGGGGCAGGGGTGGCTCTCCTGCTCACATGACCTCAGGCCAGCTCACGTTCACTGGGAGATATATTGCTCGCTCTTCTGAGCGCTGCGGCAGGCAAGGGACTGGGCTCTTCTGTTCTCAGAGCTGCTTCACCCATGGTCCCACAACCAGGGCTAAGAGAGCTGGCCCTGGTTAGGTACCGGGCCCGTTCTCAGGAATGTTGTGTCAAGTGAGAACACCTCTCCAGCTCTTATGACTCCAGGGCCAGACCTCTCACCTGCTTCAGGTGGCTCAGTCTCAGTGGTACATCTTCCTTGCCTGCACCCTGCACGGCAGACAAGTAGAAGGACCAGCTCTCACTCATTCATACTCTTGGGCTTAGCTCACATGCAACCGCTGCAACAAGAGTCATCTCAACCCTATATAGCTTCTTAAACTACCAATAAAAGATAATATTTTGATCTTCTTTTGACTGCTTTGAAGTTCTGCAGTCAATTCTGCAGAATGCTGATTCTCACAGTACTAGGTTCAAAATCTTAAGCACCATGCAAAGAGCCAGCATCAGCATCCCAGATTCCTTCCTACACTCCATCATCTGCCTACCATCTCCACTTATCCAATTATGTAGGGTTATCTTCCAGTTCATAAGCCCCTCTTGCTTTCTTTAGTTATTGCTTCTTTAGTTTTTGCTACTTTAATGATGTTTTTCTCATACTTATATGAATGAATGGCACATTTGAAGACATATTTAATATCTAAGTACAGACAAAAGCGTCTTGCCAGGTGCCACATCCTTAAGGAGACTTTCAACCATTCTGTAACCATACACACTGCATGGAATTGATTACTTTTGACATACTTCTGGACCTAATAGGACCACATAGGACTGTGGTGATCTCTGAAGAAAAACAAACAAACAAACAAACAAACAAACTAGTCAGTTTCTTTGCATCTGCATAGGTTTTATTTAAGAAGTTATCACAAGCCTAGTGACACAAGGCAACGAAAATTTGTTCTTTTGTAGTTTGGAAGGTCATCAGTTTAATAACATTTCAGATTCAAGATGAAGTCGCTGGTTGCCCGGGCTTCTTCAGGGGGTCGAGAGGTAGTTTCTGGCCTCTTCACTTTCTCATGGACTCCAGCATTTGTCATCTTTCAGCAGAGCCCTCTGACTCTTTTCATCTAGTGTTTATCTTCCAAGAACTCTTATCAAAATATAAAGAGAATCAGAAGGCCAGATGGAAAAATCTAGCTAAAACTTTGATTAGAAATACAGAAAGAATAGTGTCAATATATTGACCAACTGGTGATTAACTACCAAGAACTAGTTTGTGCAATTGTGACACCTCTACAGTAAATCTAATATCCATAGACCAAGCTGTCAGGAAACACGTATGTGATGTCATGGCTGCTTTGTTAGATAGTGTGTCGCGAGCCTTCTCATCCCTGTGGCTGTGTTCCTTATCAACACTCATTATGCACCTTGCTGGTTTCTGATCTTTGTTAATGGGCACGCTGCCATCAACATTAGACCGGAAAGTGATAATTGAAAGGAGAAAGTGACAAATATCTATCCAATATTAAATACTTAACATATATTTTTTCAAATAAATTAATCCTTCTGCTCATTTAAAATGTTTTTAAAAATTATCTCATTATTGTTTATTTGAAAGCAGTTGAAACATTTTATTATTTACCATTCCATACTCACTACTTTCTCTCAGAACTATGAACATGAGAAATTTCCCAATGGTAGCCAGTACCTGTACACAGACCTTTTTAGAGAAGCTCCAATACATCAAATATAGTACATCCTAAAATTCCCTGAGAGGTGACCATATTGTAAACTCATACAGTATTTAAAAGTATTATTTAGTTTTACTCACGTTTAATCCCCAAAGTTGAAACCACCATTACATACTCTTAACTGCTTTGAAAATTATACTGCATCATTATATTTTAGTTTGGCTATTGCCACAAATTATAAAATGCATTTATCAGAGGCTTTGTTTATCTTCTGCTGTTTTGTTTAAGTAGTTATTTCACTAAACATAGATACTGAAGCACACAGAAATGCAATGTACATTGTTGTTTCCAACCAATTTAATACTCCAATTTTATCTAGCTCTTTTAATTTAACAATTATTTTAATAAAGAACACTGAAAATAATATTTATCATGTCTATCTATCTATTTATCTATCTATCTATCTATCTATCTATCTATCTATCTATCTATCTATCTATGTTTGATATTTAATTCCATCTCTTAAGAGAATCAGATCCAAAAGTTCCTAAGTTTTTCCATTTTTAGGATTTCTTAAGAGTCTTAGTTTTATGCCCACTTTCTTCAATACTATCCTGTTACTATTTCTGGTCAAGGCAGCTCCCCTCTTTTGTGTCTCATCTTTGCAAACATGCATGTACCAAAAGTTCTTACTCTAGATTTACTAAGTACCTAAAGCCTATTAGCATTTTCATCTTTGTATATACAACACTTAATTTTAGACATAGAATTTCACTTCTCATATACCCGGAATTCTCATAATCTCCCCTCCCTGGAAGAGGTTCTTGCTATATGATCTTTCCTATACCTGCCAACCTCCTTATACAAGCTTCTTGAAATCCTGCTTAGTCCAGAATCTATGGTTAACAGAGTAGAGTACCAGACAATACAGACAGGCAAACTTGTTAAAACTTTTCAAATTGGGTCAACTAACTAAGCAAATTCTTGAGCTTGTTTGGTGTGAAAACTTGAGTCAGGTACATTCTGTGGAATATTTTAATTTGAGTTTCTGTTAAATTGCCTGGAATGATTCCAAGCCGCGTGTTATTCATGATGTGATTCCCCGCCCTGCCTCCTCCACTATTACCCACATTCATCTGACCGTAAAAGGCCTTCTAACTAGGGCAAACTCATCCGTGTTTGGGTTCTTCAAATGTTTCAAGCTATTTTTCCAACTGTTGAGGTTTGGCAAAGTATTGTTAGTTTTTTGCCAAGGTGGTTATTTTTTTTTTCTTTTTAATTTTTATACTGGGGTGTATTGCCAAGGAAATATAGTCCATATGTTTCTTATGCATTTATACATAACTCATGAAAATGTTTTTTAATCATTATGTATGTTCTCAATATCTGCATGTTATTCCTCATTTATCACTTAGTATCTTTAGAAATATTTCACCTTTTGTATTTGGATCAAAAGGTATTGAACCAATTGTGATTCTGATAGAGCAATGCCTTGTGAAACTGACAGAATGGTTTTTCATTTCTTGCTTTACTTTTATCTGAAATAAATGTCCTATTTTGACTAACTCACAGAAAAGTTAGGTTAGTAAAAACAACTAATAAATAACATATGGAAGCTGTTAGAAATGAATGGGGAGTGAGCATTTCACATTGTGTTCATAATCACAGGCCCCAAAAGAATTTTTCTCTTTTTTCCACTCTTAGTAGGAAACTTTTCCCAGAAGTTAATACAACCCAAGTCCTCAAGAAGGACTAATCAGGATTCTTTTCATTTTTTAAACATACACTAACATTTTCTTCCTTAACTTTAATCTCCGTGTCTAAAGGCGTTACAATCATACTAGGTTTGAACATTTTGTCTTACTTTTTAAACATGTCTTATTATCATTTAACTTAATTAGCATTTTAAGTGCATTTTCCCTGAAGCCACCACCATATCCTTAAACTACTGTCACTATCATCATCACTGACAGGTCTCCTTTCACATGGCTTTGGGTCCAGAGTCTCTGCATCCAGCATTGACTGAGACATTGGAGGACTATACTGGTTCCCTAAATAGGTATTTTTCAATCTTAAAGACTAGTATGTATGTTTCAATTCCTGCGTGGTTAAGAAATTACTTGTCACTTAGGGACTGTTGCTCACATGTAAAATTTTCAAATTTTAATTTATTTTTTGAACTTATTTTTTTTTTTTTGCAATTTTATGTCTACGACTATTTTTGTCTACATGTAAATCTGTGCACCACTTGAATGCCCGGTATCAAATGAGGACAGAAGATGGTGTCAGAGCCCATTGAACTGGAATTACAGATGACTATGAGCTGGGTTGTGATGTGGGTGCTAGCAATCAAAGCTAAGTTGTCTGGAAGAACAATCAGTGTTCTTAATCACTGAGCCATCCCACTGGCATCTACAATCAAATTTCTAAAGATCAAATCTTATCTTTGTAACTGTGAGAGTATATGAATACAAACTCAAGGTTTGAGATCTAGGATGAATTACAGTTATGTTTTAAATTTTCATAAAAAATGGAGAAATGTGTTCTTTATCAGAGAGATAACTAAAAGAAAACAGGAAACAATCATTCCAAGAGGTGACAAGGAAAGAAAAGAAAAGAAAAGAAAAGAAAAGGAATATTTAGAAATTATGGAGGTAGCATAGGAGAGTGAGCTTATAGCACAGAATAACAGATGATAAAAGTGGCAACAGTCATTGAGAAAGGGTATCAATTTTCAGATAAGAGTCTTTAGAAAGGGGGTATTTTAAAAGGAAAGAACATCAGCTTGATACAGCTCAATGAAAAAAACAATAAAACCACCTTTGTGGCAAACACATTAAACTCTTCTACTGAGCAAATCCACTGTGACAAGATGCTCATCATTATAGTTTGGATCTTACCTGGCTCTATGGGCTATGTGTTAGAAGCTTGGTAATCACCCTGTGACTGTTTTGGAAGGAAATTCCTGTTGGAATTGTTGCAAGGAAGTTCATCTACTGGGCATGTTTCCATGGAGGCAACTTTGAGAGCCCATCTGATTCCCATTTGTGTGATACCCCCATAAAGTGAGAATCATTGCCACGTTCTCTTCACCAGACATGTCCTTAAGCAAAGGGGCAATTAGCCATGGTCTAAAACTTCTGCAAGATTTTCTCTTTTACATGATTTATGTGAGGCATCTGTTCATATCAATGGTAAGTCCATGGATATAGTCCAAACAGGTCAGAGGAAAAGGGAAAAGACAGGTTGCACTTAATTGGGGTCAGGAAGAGGATAATACAGAGAGAGAATAATACAGGGGGAAAGGAGAGATTAAAGAATACTAAGGACATTTGAAAAAGTCATAGAGAGGCATATTATTTTATAATCTTACTCTGAAATACATATATTGATGCATGCCCATATACACTTGGGGTACTATTTTGTTTTAAAAGTCTTACCCCACATGGGTTGATAACACTGCTTTCCATAGCCATAGAGTGTCTAACAGAACTCCAATGCTAGGCACAAGACACTTTAGATTGTTGGCCAGGGGGAATCCAAATAACTGCTGCCTATATGCTTTTGTCAATGTCTCTGATTGCTTTCTGGAATTTAAGGGTAAGAACCTATTGTGGATGAAACTACATGCTTAGAACACTGGACTTGGAGAAATCAAGCAGAAATTGACCTTGAAGTTCTCCTATCTGAGGACTAGCTCTCATATGCAATCAGTCATCCTACTCAGTCTTAAAGGCTACAAACTACGATAATTACCAGTCCAGTGGAATATCCCCAAGGGTGCAATAGTGACACTTTTAGCATATGGGTAACTGAAAGCTGTCTAACTGGACTTAAGTCCCATTGAATTGGACATGATCCATGCTTGCTCCTATAAAACTACTCAACTATCGTTGACTGAAACATTTATAGACTTTATAGGAAAACCTACTACCATTTCCTAAATTAGTATACTTTCTGATTTTTTCTTTCTCTTTTCTTATTCTTTTTCTTTTGCAGATGGAGGTTAGGACAGAGATGTATAACTGTTCAAACTGCAGAAAATAAGTGACCACGAAGTGTCCAGGGCCAGCTGGTACATCTATAATGCAAGTTCTACAGCTAATGGCATAGAGGATATACCCATGTTATCTCAACAGTCAGGTTCCCTCCATAAGACCTGCACATAATGACACCACCAGTCAATAATTACCCCTTCATTTTCCCTTCATCAACCACTGATAATGCTCAGCCAGTGGCAGGGATTCTATGTTACAATCGCAGATTATGTATAAACCTTGACAAATATACATATATTTTTAAATTTTAAAAACAAGTTCACACATGTTTATATTGCTAGACACAAAATTCTTCAGGAAGTGATAGCTTTATGATTATAGGGGCTTTATCAATCTAACAGTGGATATCAAAACTCCCCAGTCTACCATGGTTGAATGACCAACTGAGACTCTATACCAAATCAGATGGAGAGCAAAGGCCTCATGAGAATTTGTCTTCTGGGTCCAGAGATCCAGTTGGCATCAAATATGGGTAATGATGACTTTCAAGTCAAACATTGGCTAAAATTGGCCAACTGTCAACACTACTACCTACAGTAATGTCACAGAATTATCTAGAGCCTTATGTGTTGCTCATATCAGGACTCCAAAAGCTCTCTTACTTGGAATATTGGAATAAATTTCTTTTAGATTCTTTTACAAGCTTCAGTTGTGCCTGGATTCACTCACTGAAACCCAGCGAAGACAAATTCAAGAAAAAAAGTATTATTAGGTTTTTTAAACACTGTTCAAATACTCCTAGCCTCCAAACACATGAAAGGGATTAACTAAATTGTCCAAGATTCATCACTGTGGGCCAAGACACACTTGGAGCAAGGTACCACCAACACCAAGCCACAGCTTTCAACGCCTACAGTGTCCTTTGCCAAAGATGCCACAAATAGAAGTCAGAGACCTCAGTCACTCCTAAACAATAGCACTAGAGTCCATGGATTGTGAACAAACATGCGGGAATAAGTACTTTTTAACTATCACCAATCCACACATTTTTAGTATTGTAAATACTAAAGAGACATCTTTTATCCAACCCTGGTAACAGACCATTAGACTACATTGATACACTTGACCTCTCCATGGTCTGTGTACTTCCTCCCCATCAAACCAAGCTCAGGTTAAGGTTAAGATCTCTCAAGGCCTTTGATCAATTTATTCTTGCCAGAGGCCATGCCTAAATTTACTTCCTTTTTCAATGAAGAGATTCAAGAACCTGGCATCCTAACCTACTTAATGATGATGATTTTCTTTCATACTTCAGAAAGTCGAGCTTTCTACATATTGTGGAGTCAGAAGTGTCAGGTCAGAAAGAGAAATCCAGCTGACCTCCATGGTTTCCATTCTGCCCTTTCTTTGTCAAGGATGGATCTGAATTAGAACTTGTCAGTCAGCATTTCTCAAATTATCTATTCAGCACCAGTGATAGCCCTTCTTCTAAGAGTTGCTCTCTAGGGAAGGAAAATATCACTCACTTAGTTCCCAAGGAAACAGCAGAAAGCCTCAGTTACAAACAACATGTGAAAAAGGAATAAAACAGATGCAAACAATAGCCTTTCAATGACTTTCTTCTCTGCAGTGCTAAACAGTCCCCCCCCCCTGCAAAGGAATGTCCTTAAGATATTTAAACGGTGATTTTTATTTATTGCTATCACTTTAATTATCCAGTAACATGGTTACCCTATAGTCACCATTTGAGAATTTTTCACATACAAAGATGACAGATATTTTTGAACGTACTGTTTAAGGGCTTCAGTAACCATGGCACCATGGCAGGATGGCATCTTTGCTACTTGTTTATCAGAGCAGGTGCCCTTGTGTTTGAGGCCACCATGTCTGGGCAAGAACAGGACCCACAGAACTTTCATGATGGCCCTTCAAATGGAAAACAAAGGCCTTGGTGTTCAGCATCTACATTTAAGTATTGACTCTGACTTTGTGATATGCAAAAGCAGAGATGCTCTTCTACCTTTCAAAGGATGGATTTCCTGTTTCTGGAAGTGAAGACAATAATACCTGATAAGTTCTTCTGTGAATAAATGGGGTTCATAGAACAAAGCTGGCACAGGAAGCACAGTTAAATGATTTTTTGTCCCTGACTATCATGAAAAATTCTCTTTAAAAAAATGCCAGCACCTAATTCTGACAAATTCAGAATCCTTTAGATACAACTAGCTGGAAAAGTCTAACAAAGTTAAGATAGAATAAAATATTTTGTGCTTTTCATATCTTCGAAGACTAGCATCTATTTGTATATTTATAGTTATACATTATAGATTATGTGTCTTCTTGTTCCATGGGGGCCATCCATCTTGATCACCCACTAGCTTGGAAGTCACCACATAGAGCTGATTAGCTGCTAATGGAGCCCCAGGGATCCAGTTGCGCACCTCAGCATTAGGGTTACCTGCCCACAAGCACACCCAGTTTTGTTCCCCTATCCCCTGAAAGAGTTCTGGGCATCCAATCAGGTACTTATGAATCAAATAGATTACTGACTACACTACTGAGACCCCCGCCCCCACCACAGTCCAGATTTTGTATTATCAAAATCAACACAATACTTTATAGCTAAATCCATTTTAAATTTATGCACTTCTTATATTCTGGAAAGGAAACTATTAAACTACAGCCACCATTACTTAAAGAACCAAAGTTGTAAAGCAGAAGATGCAAATGAAAAACCACATGAGAGCTGCTATTTATTAAGCCAACTGTTTGTCAGATTTTCAGTATAACAGTATCTACAGAAATATACTTTCCTATTCTCATTGCATATCTTACTGAGATGAACTGAAGGGCTCTACATCACCCATCTGGTTGGACTGAGACTAGATAGCAGAGCTGTTAGACCCAATTCCTTCAAGTTCTGGAGTTGGGCCCCTCCCTCCTTCCTGAGCACTTCTGCTGTTCAGTGAGATGGACTCAAGCAAGAGTTTTCTTCCAGAATATGCTTTTCGAGAAGACTTCTGTTCCAAATATCCCAGTGATAATGACATGTGACACTTCTCCAAGGCATATTTATTTCTGTAATGTTAAAGGGGTTTTAGTTCAGTTAGAGGCTCTTCTTACTCAAAGGTTCATATTGTTTGAGGTTAAAATGAAGGTCCTTAAATAACATCACAGTGATAAATGCATCCCAGACCTCTGCAAAGCAAGAGGGATCAATGCACAGAACAGGTTAGCAGGAGCACTAATGAAAACTTGCTCCATGTGTTTGTCGGGCATGTTGCTCCCAGGGATGTTGTGGCTGTCCTTGATGTACAGGTTTTAGAACATGAAACTCAAAGAACAAACTATTTTGCCAACGAAGAACAATTTGCAATATTTGCATCTTAGAAACCCAGATGGATGTTCTTTGATGGGTCTCTTAAAAGGGGTAGGAAGTAGGTCATAGGAAATAGCCAATGGTAAACAGATGGCACTAGCTTGTAAAACCGTATGGGTCTGGGAAGCTGCGATATCTCAAGCCTGCATGATGGAAGTACATTAGTGATCTAGTGGGTTCCAAAAAAGACTGCTACTGTTTTCAAAGCTGTTTCAGTGCATTGATGTCTTGGATTCATGAAAACATGTATACTTCTGTGTGTATAGCCAGAGTGTGTTTGAAGCATAAAAGCTCTTTATTTACAAACTTACTAATACACTGCATATAAGAGGAAATGAAAACATAAATTATCTATTTGCATGATTCCTGTTAAAGTGATATTTTTTTCACCACAAAAGTCCCATTCATTTTAAGGAGAAACAAAAGAACAAAACTCTTGCAAATGTCTCAAACTGCGTGACATGCAAATATTTCCCACATGTGAGACTGACACGATTGTATTCAAGGAAATTGCTTACCTCCATTATGGACAGTGAAACAAATCTTCACAAGAAATAGAATGCATTAGGAATTTGTAAATGAAATACATCTGGATTTGTAACAACTTATTCAATAATGGTGATTTTTAAATGTGAACTGAAAGAATTCCCAACTGATATATCATATTAAAACCTACCCATTGCTGTATACACTCTTTTAAAATCACAGCAAAATAAAAGACTTTTAATTTAAAATTATTTTTCTCTTGCCTGCTTTCTAAGGAATTGTTTTGATGGCCTCAAACGTCTGAATATTTTAGTACATCATTCAAACTCATAAACTGTCCTATACAATCAAACTCATGGAATCAGGAAATAAACGTGAACATGTCACTAGATTCTCCTTCTAGACTTACTCAGGGTTTTATAGTTGTGCTCCAAATGCCCTTTGTAGCCAAATCTCCCACTTGTTAAGGGTACATTCCACTTGTCATGTACCTTTAGTTTCCTACAGTTTTGGAGGATGTCTTGATATTGACCTTAGTACATTTGAAGATTAAGGAATATGTTTTATTATTTTTCTTTGATATTATCTTTTCCCATGTTGCAAACAGGTTTTTGTGCTGCTTGCTCCTTAGTGGGCTCACATTTTGCATTTCTAGTAGGGATCTAACAGAAGTAGCCCTCTTGTCTCATTGTATCTTATCAGAAGAAACGTTCTCATGGTTATCTTCATTACTGATGATGCTAACTTTGACCACTTGGTTGAGGGCTATCAACTCTTTTATTATAGCATTATAGTTTTTCTCTTTGGGATAAGTAGAGATTTTGATGAAGAGATACTTTGTGTTTATGCAAATATTACTTTCCTCATCAAGTTTCTAGCTATAGTTTTAGGATCTCTTGATAGTTCTTGGGTGAAATATTTCTGATTACTATATGGTGACTGTGTGTGTGTGTGTGTGTGTGTGTGTGTTTGATGTAAACATATGGATGAATATGCATACATGTAGAGGCCAGAATATGACTTCAGCTGTCTTCTACCACGTTTTACCTTATTTCCTTAAGATGGGGCATCTAATTGAACTAAAAACTTGTCTCATCAGTTAGACTGCTTTGCAAGCCAGCTGTCAGGGTCTTCCTGTCCCTCCTTCAGATGCTGGTTATAGGACCTGCAACCATACGAGCCTTTTTGCATTGGTCCTAGCATTTCAATATCAGATCCTTATGCATGCAAAGCAGTCTCTTATGTCCTGAGCCAACAACATCTGAATTACTTTATAACTGACCAGTTCTTATAAAACTATTTGTTGTCATTTTACTGTGAGAAAAGATATGCTTTTTGCTTTATATAAATTTTTCCTCTGAGGTTAAAGAATACATGTATGTATGTGTGTGTATGTATGCATATATGTATATACGTATGTATGTATGCATGCATGTGTATATAAGCTGAGTGGAATACTGGGTTTCTAGATGAGGGATCTCAATTTTAGTTGTATATAAGGTTTGTTGAATCAATAAGACATTTGCAATTTCTCCTTCAGAAAGATAGTAAGGGGACAACTTTTGAGTGTGGAGGTGGGCCTGATTCCATACTTACTCTTTTCTTGGAAGGCACAAATACTGAAGGTGAGTAACATGAGAAATCGACTAGCACTGTACGCTATAACAAATGTCCATACCCTTTCATTCTCATGCATTACCCAACACCGACCGTGGGTCAGGATCAGCACTTAGACTTGCTATCTTCTCTCACTCAGCATTTTTAGACTTCAATCCAATGGTTTCTCCGGGCTTTTATTTCATCAGAGACTGGGCTACTGAGAAGAGACATGCATGTTAATTCAACGAGTTTACTGACAGAATTACTTTTTCAATATTTGCAGAATTAACGGCACCTTGCATACCTTAAGCCAATGTAATGCATGTTGACAAAGGAAGTAAGTGAGAGGGAGGAGGCAGAATAGGGAGATGACATGGGGGTGAGACTCTCCAAATCAATAGTTATTTTTGTTTGTTCGCCTTGTAGCTAAGTATCTCTCCAAATAGTCTTACAAGCCCTAGCAGTTTTTTATTTCTTTTTTTAAAATAATGAGTTGCTATTTTTAAAATAACTTTTTTAAAATTATGATGTAATTACATCATTTTCCTGCTTCCTTTCCTCCCTCCAGTCTCTTGCTTTCTGAAATTCATGTAGTTGTGTGTGTGTGTGTGGGGGGGGGTTCTCCTGCATGTGTGCGCACACGTTTCACAACTACATAAATACAATCTCTCAGTCTGTATAGTACAACCTGTATGTATATAATCTCAGGGTTGACATTTGGATAACACATTTTATGGCTCTTCCCTGGCGAAAATCATTTCTCCCATTTTTAGCATCCCCCAGTCCCCTGAGTTCTTTGTCTAGGCTTGGCATCATGGGGTTGGCCCATTCCATATTAGCTTGTCCATTGGTGTCATTAATTTTCAGGTCTTAAGCAGTCATGTTAGTGATAATGAGTACAGACTCTCTGACATTTCTAAGAGACACAATCTCACAGCAATGATCATTTGGTTTCACTAAATTTTGCAGTTTTTCCTGCTAATTGGCTTCTAAATAGTAATTTGTTTTCTGGTATTGTCTATTGTGGGGGCACCCTGATAATTAAGGTTAAAATCTACCATGACTGGATAGCTCATCTGAGCTCAGCACAAAATGGAGGACTCCCTTTACTAGCAGGGCTTCCCTTTTACTGGGCATCCTGACTGCCCACACCCTCTACCCAGGAAAGCTGAGTAGTCCTTGGCAGATCTAGAAGCTTCCTCTTATCCTATAAGAACTTTCCTAGCAAGTACCAGGGATTCCTGGAATGCCTCTCCATGCATATGAGGCTTTCACAGAACTTTCAAACTGTAGCCAATCATTTTCAATTATCCTGAAAACTCCTTCCCTCTCTTCAATACCTTAGGTTCACCCTGAAAAAGGTGTACAGTCCCACCCCCAAATAAATCTATGTACAGGAGCTAAGATCATCTAAGAGAACTGTTTCATTGAAGATCCTCAGAGAAGCCTTTGTCTAAAATAGCTGTAACACTAAGTGAAGCCTGGGAGAAGGCCTTCACTATTTCCTCTGCCCCTGGAACTCACTCCCAGCTGATGGTGATCCCACAGAATCCGACTGCTTCCAAACTCCCTTCTTCCTTCCAGCCTGATGTACAACAGCACCTGGGCACCCTAAGAGGGAGGAAGCAAAGGATGAGAAACTGCAGTTGGACCCCAAAATGCATACTACAGTCTATTACATAAACTGTTACCTTGTCTTTATTTCTTTTATTGTCACTCTTAAAAACTCTAGAAAAATCTTGAATGTATTAATTAAATTAAACATTGTCAATTTCACTTCTTGTTATTATCATGTTTTTGATAGATTAAATATAATTTGAATAGGTATATATCTAAGTATTTTTATTAAAGGAATAAGTAATTTTATCAACCATATAATTAACCCTACCTCCTATTTCTTTTTACTATTTTAATGTAGTAACAAATTTATTATTTTTAGAAATAAGGGATGTGCTATTTTCTTGGAATAGACTCTATAGACATAGTATTTCTGAAAGGTGTTCTTGAGTTGAATTTCCTAGTCTCATCAAAGGATTTTAATAATTTTATTTCTAGTTTAGAGTGTTGACATGGTGTGTGTTCTCCAGTGTGTCTCTATGACACTCTCCTCTGCTTCTTGAGTTTCTCTGTGCCAACAATTCTTTGAGCAGAGACATGATGGTGTAACTTCACATTCATGGGTTCCTACTGTCAATGAAAAAAAAAAAAAACAACAAACAAACAAACCCACAGCTCTTACCTAAAGAGAAATAAGAGATAGTTGCTTATTCTTGGGGCAAATTTGAGTGACCATGGCCCAGGATTTAGGTTATCCAAAATTCTATGTTCTGAATGTGAAGACAGTTTCATGACGTACAGATTTACAGAACAAAGAAAGTCATAAATCAAGGCAAATTTAAAATGCACTGGTGGGCACATCAGGCTATGAAGACCCAAGTAATGTTACATGAAGGGTTAAAACCAACATTATTCTCTTTAAAAAAAATTCAAAAATAAACAAAAATATGAAACTGTCCTATTTTCAGAGATTTTAGTGGACAGGAACAGTACATATCTTCTTTCGTTACTGTTACTTGGAAATAATCGATCCTAAAAGGGAATTGCAGAACATACTGTCAATTCAAGGGGAAGAGTGCAGGTTGAGAACAGCCAGAACTACTTACCATGAGCTGTTTTGCAAACAGGCTGGCCGAAATACTCTATCCGAAGTAGAGTATTAAGCCACACCATAGTGAATGCATAGTGAATAACCCTGGGTACACATCAGAGATGGGGAGTTGACCTCACAAACACGGTTGCATTCTCATATTATTTAAATTTTAAATGACAATCAATGGTTTGAGATGAGAGATTTTCAGGTCAGGTCAGTGTGGTAAATACCCTGTCAGCTTGAGCTTTGCAACACTGTTTTTCACTGTGGGTAAAAGGAGAAAATAAGAAGGGAGAACATTAAATATGAGGTTCACTCCCTGGGTGGATAATGTTTCCTGTTTGTGTTCCTACATTTCAACCATAAAATAATTCAACATTTGGAATTCATATTGTACTTACTGCTTCCCTTGCTTTTAAAAACAAAACATTTTTGTTATTAGCGGTTTTAAGTGTATTTTTTCAATGACAGATTTTTTTTTTCTGATAGATTTGAAAATGCTATGAGAAGTCAAGAAAAATAAAGGAACATTTATATCAACTGTTTTACTATGGCAATGACCTTAACTTCCTGAAAAAGAAAAAGTGAAAACAAAACCAGGGTCTAAAGTCTTGGGAGATTTTCTAACGCCTGTATGCTTTAGTGTTTTTATATGCAAAGGAGGAGCATGAATAATATTTGCTCTGTAGGGGTTTTATGAGGATTTCAGACTGGCCTATTTATTGGTTAAGCTTGAGAAGCCCTTCTCAGCTGCTGAATTGACTTTTCAACCAAATAGGCTTACCCAGTAATGCTCTCTGTCGGCTTCAGAGGGTCATCCCTGGTCCACCAGCCTCCCATCACCTTTGCCTTCTGAACATGAACAATATATGTCAAAAGTCATATCACTCATGTGAACACCTGCTTCCCTTTGCCTGGGAGCCTTTTCTTGACTTTTATACCTTTTATTGATCTTGGAATAATACCAGGAATGGTAAAGCAATGACATCATTTTTAAATAATACTCCATCACATATCATAATTGAAAGGCCTGTGCTGTGCATTGAATCCCATAGTTTTTCCTAGGAGAGTAAACTTTAGTGTCAGTAATGGTACTTAATTTTTGTTATTTAACTTGTCTCTCTTCTTAAGTTTCCCATTGGGACTTTCTTTTTCTCTCTCTGAATAAATGACTATATGCAAATTCTTGTCTCAGAATGTGCTTCTGGGAACCCAAATCCAAGTATCCTGGGATACTTTCTGCAATCTGGTATGTATGATTCCTGTAGCTCTGTTGAGTGTCAAAGCAGTCTAAATTTGTTATGGAGGAATGACAAGCAATTATCTTGGCTATGTCATTACAGAAGAGCCTCTAGTCACCTTTTTCTCTCTCCATTCTTGTGTCAACTTCAGGAGTCACAAAATGCAAAATGAAGTATTGCTTGAGGTCAGGGATACTGATTCCCCCAGATTTTCTTTTGTTGCTGAGAATAGTTTTAGCTATCCTGGGTTTTTTGTTGTTCCAGATGATTTTGATAATTGCTCTTTCTAACTCTGTGAAGAATTGAGTTGGGATTTTGATGGGTATTGCATTGAATCTGTATATTGCTTTTGGCAAAATGGCCATTTTAACTATATTGATTCTACCGATCCATGAGCATGGGAGGTTTTCCCATTTTTTTGAGGTCTTCTTCCATTTCCTTCTTCAGAGTCTTGAAGTTCTTGTCATACAGATCTTTCACATGTTTGGTAAGAGTCACCCCAAGATACTTTATACTGTTTGTGGCTATTGTGAAGGGGGTCATTTCCCTAATTTCTTTCTCAGCCTGCTTATCCTTTGAGTATAGGAAGGCCACTGATTTGCTTGAGTTGATTTTATAACCTGCCACTTTGCTGAAGTTGTTTATCAGCTGTAGGAGCGCTCTAGTGGAGTTTTTTGGGTCACTTAGGTAGACTATCATGTCGTCTGCAAATAATGATAGTTTGACTTCTTCCTTTCCAATTTGTATCCCTTTGATCTCCTTATGTTGTCGAATTGCCCGAGCTAGTACCTCAAGTACAAAGGAATACTACAGAGCAATAGTGTTAAAAACTGCATGGTATTGGTACAGTGACAGGCAGGAGGATCAATGGAACAGGATTGAAGATCCAGAAATGAACCCACACACCTATGGCCACTTGATCCTCGACAAAGAGGCTGAAAACATCCAATGGAAAAAAGATAGCCTTTTCAACAAATGGTGCTGGTTCAACTGGAGGTCAGCATGCAGAAGAATGCGAATTGATCCATCCTTGTTTCCTTGTACTAAGCTCAAATCCAAATGGATCAAGGACCTCCACATAAACCCAGACACTCTGAAGCTAATAGAAAAGAAGCTGGGGAAGACCCTTGAGGACATCGGTACAGGGAGAAAGTTTCTGAACAGAACACCAATAGCGTATGCTCTAAGATCAAGAATTGACAAATGGGACCTCATAAAATTACAAAGTTTCTGTAAGGCAAAGGACACCATCAAGAGGACAAATCAGCAACCAACAAACTGGGAAAAGATCTTCACCAATCCTACATCAGATAGAGGGCTAATATCCAATATATATAAAGAACTCAAGAAGTTAGACTCCAGAAAACCGAACAACCCTATTAAAAAAATGGGGTACAGAGTTAAACAGGGAATTCTCACCTGAAGTAATTCGAATAGCGAAGAAGCATCTTAAAAACTGCTCAACTTCACTAATCATTAGGGAAATGCAAATCAAAACAACCCTAAGATTTCATCTTACACCAGTCAGAATGGCTAAGATTAAAAATTCAGGAGACAGCAGGTGTTGGAGAGGGTGTGGAGAAAGAGGAACACTCCTCCACTGCTGGTGGGGTTGCAAATTGGTACAACCACTCTGAAAATCAGTCTGGCGGTTCCTCCGAAAACTGGGCACCTCACTTCCAGAAGATCCTGCTATACCACTCCTGGGCATATACCCAGAGGATTCCCCACCATGTAATAAGGATACATGCTCTACTATGTTCTTAGCAGCCCTATTTATAATTGCCAGATGCTGGAAAGAACCCAGGTATCCCTCAACAGAAGAGTGGATGCAAAAAATGTGGTATAGCTACACAATGGAGTACTATTCAGCCATTAGAAACAATGAATTCATGAAATTCTTAGGCAAATGGATGGAGCTAGAGAACATCATACTAAGTGAGGTAACCCAGACTCAAAAGGTGAATCATGGTATGCACTCACTAATACGTGGTTATTAACCTAGAAAACTGGAATACCCAAAACATAATCCACACATCAAATGAGGTACAAGAAGAAAAGTGGAGTGGCCCCTGGTTCTGGAAAGACTCAGTGAAACAGTATTCGGCAAAACCAGAACGGGGAAGTCGGAAGGGGTGGGTGGGAGGACAGGGGAAGAGAAGGGGACTTACGGGACTTTCGGGGAGTCGGGGGCTAGATAAGGGGAAATCATTTGAAATGTAAATAAATTATATTGAATAAAAAATATTTTAAAAATAAAAAAAAATTCAGGAGACAGCAGGTGTTGGAGAGGGTGTGGAGAAAGAGGAACACTCCTCCACTTCTGGTGGGGTTGCAAATTGGTACAACCACTCTGAAAATCAGTCTGGCGGTTCCTCCGAAAACTGGGCACCTCACTTCCAGAAGATCCCGCTATACCACTCCTGGGCATATACCCAGAGGATTCCCCACCATGTAATAAGGATACATGCTCTACTATGTTCTTAGCAGCCCTATTTATAATTGCCAGATGCTGGAAAGAACCCAGGTATCCCTCAACAGAAGAGTGGATGCAAAAAATGTGGTATAGCTACACAATGGAGTACTATTCAGCCATTAGAAACAATGAATTCATGAAATTCTTAGGCAAATGGATGGAGCTAGAGAACATCATACTAAGTGAGGTAACCCAGACTCAAAAGGTGAATCATGGTATGCACTCACTAATACGTGGTTATTAACCTAGAAAACTGGAATACCCAAAACATAATCCACACATCAAATGAGGTACAAGAAGAAAAGTGGAGTGGCCCCTGGTTCTGGAAAGACTCAGTGAAACAGTATTCGGCAAAACCAGAACGGGGAAGTCGGAAGGGGTGGGTGGGAGGACAGGGGAAGAGAAGGGGACTTACGGGACTTTCGGGGAGTCGGGGGCTAGATAAGGGGAAATCATTTGAAATGTAAATAAATTATATCGAATAAAAAAAAAGACACAAAGAAAAAAAAAACGAAATGCAAAATGAAGTAAGAAAGATCATCATTTCCAATTCAAGATTCTTCCAAGGCAAGTGGTTAATGAATTTGAGACAATGGTTATAATGCAAATATACATGCACTAAGGTTTATAAAAGTGCTTCTATAACTCATAAGAAAACACCAAATTAATAGACGGTTTGGAGAGAAATAATAAATAGAAAAGTAGATACTGAACAAGTCACTATGCATAGCTTTCATCCATAAAGGTGTTAAAAGAAGCAAAATATTCTCCTTATGACTGACCAAAAATTAGCAAAAGATTATTTAAATAATGCACTGTGAGCAAAATTTATTACATTTTGTTAAAATAATAATTAATCATCTCTTCTTCATAAAGAACAGCTCAGATGCCAAATGCCAGAATAACAGAAAAATTTTCAATATTGAACACTTAAACATGTTAACAATTATTTGAGTTACAGCCAAACTGATTTTTAGAGTGGTTGTACCAGCTTGCAATCCCACCAGCAATGGAGGAATGTTCCTCTTTCTCCACATCCTTGCCAGCATCTGCTGTCCCCCAAGTTTTTAATCTTATCCATTGTGACTGGTGTGAGGTGGAATTTCAGGGTTGTTTTGATTTGCATTTCCCTGATGACTAAGGATGTTGAACATTTCTTTAGGTTCTTCTCAGCCATTCAGTATTTCTCAGTTGAGAATTCTTTGTTTAGCTCAGTAGTCCATTTTTAATAGGGTTATTAGGTTCTCTGGAGTCTAATTTCTTGAGTTCTTTGTATATTTTGGATATTAGCCCTCTATCAAATGTAGGGTTGGTAAAGATTTTTCCCATTGTATTGGTTGCCGTTTTGTCCTATTGACAGTGTCCTTTGCCTTACTGTAGCTTCGTAATTTTATGAGGTCCCATTTGTCAGTTCCTGGTCATAATAGGTTATTGGTGTTCTGTTCATGAAATGTTGCCTTGTTCCCATGTGCTTGAGGCTCTTCCCCACTTTCTTTGCTATTAGTTTCAGTATATCTGATTTTATTTGGAGGTCCTTGATTCACTTGGACTTGAGATTTATACAAGGAGATGATAATGGACCAATTTGTTTAAATGTACCACATTTTCTGTATCCATTCCTCTGTTGAGACGCATCTGGGTTCTTTCCGACTTTTGGATATTATAAATAAAGCTGCTATGAACATAGTGGAACATGTGTCCTTATTATATGTTGTAACATCTTCTGGGTATATGCCAGGAATGGTATAGCTGGGTCCACTGGTAATACTCTATCAAAATTTCTGATGTACCACCAAATTGATTTCCAGAGTGGTTTTACCAGCTTGCAATCCCACCAGCAATGGAGGAGTGTTCCTCTTTCTCCACAACCTTGCCAACATCTTCAGTCCCGTAAGTTTTTGATCTTAGACATTTTGACTGGTGTGAGGTAGAATTTCAAGGTTGTTTTGATTTGCATTTCCCAGATGACTAAGGATGTTGAACATTTCTTTAGGTTCTTCTCAGACATTCGGTATTCCTCAGTTGGAAATTCTGTTTAGTTCTGTATCCCATATTTTAATAGGGTTATTAGGTTCTCTGGAGTCTAACTTCTTGTGTTCTTTGTATATATTGGATATTAGTCCTCTATTGGATGTAGAAATTAAAAACAATTAATTCATGAAGTTCCTAGGCAGATGGATGGAACTAGAAAATATCATCCTGAGTGAAGTAATCTAATCACAAAAGAACACACATGGTATTCACTCACAGATCAGTGGATATTAGTCCAAAAGCTTGGAATACACAAGATACCATTCACAGACCAAACTAAGTCCAAGAAGAAGAAATACCGTAGTGTGAATACTTTGGACCTTCTTGGAAGGGGGAACAAAATACCCATGGGCAGAGATACAGAGACAAAGTGTGAAGCAGAAACTGAAGGAAAGACCATCCAGAGACTGCCCCACCTGGGATTCCATCCCATATACAGTCACCAAACCCAGACACTATTGTGGATGCCAACAAGAGATTGCTGGCAGGAGCCTGATATAGCTGTTTCTTGAGAGGTTCTGCAAGTACCTGACAAATACAGAGGTGGGTGATCTCAGCTAACCATTGGACTGAGCAGAAGGTCCCCAATCAAGGAGCTAGAAAAAGGACCTGAAGAGCTAAAGAAAGGACCGAAGGAACTGAAGGAACTTGCAGCCCCATAGGAGGAAAACCAATATGAACAAACCAGTATTCCCAGAGTTCCTAGGGTCCTAACCACCAACTGAAGAGTACATGTGGCTTTGACTTTTTTAAGAATTTATTTATTTATTATATGTAAGTACACTGTAGCTGTCTTCAGACACCCCAGAAAAGGGCATGAGATTTCTTTATGTGATTGCTGGGATTTGAACTCAGGACCTTCAGAAGATCAGTCAGTGCTGTTAACCGCTTAGCCATCTCTCCAGCCTGCCAATAGACAAGGCGTCCCGGGTGGGTGCCCCTGGGTACTGAAGAGTACACATGATGGGCAGTGGTGGCACATGCCTTTAATCCCAGCACTTGGGAGGCAGAGGCAGGTGGATTTCAGAGTTCGAGGCCAGCCTGTTTTACAGAGTGAGTTCCAGGACAGCCAGGGCTACATAGAGAAACCCTACCTCAAAAAAACAAAAACAAAAAACCCACAAACAAACAAACAACAACAACAACAACAAAAAGTACACATGGAGGGACCCATGGCTCCAGTTGCATATGTAGCAGAGGATGGCCTTGTTGGACATTAAAGAGAGGAGAAGCCCTTGGTTCTGAGAAGGCTCAATTGTCCCAGTATAGGACAATGTCAGGACAGGGAAGCAGGAGTGGGTGGGTTGGTGAGCAGGGACAAGAGGCATGGGATGGGGGGGGGGTGTTGGAGAGTGTACTGGCTGGTTTTGTGTGTCAACTTGAAACAGGCTGGAGTTATCACAGAGAAAGGAGCTTCAGTTGGGAAAGTGTCTCCATGAGATCCAGCTGTGAGGCATTTTTCTCAATTAGTGATCAAGTGGGGAGGGCCCCTTGTGGGTGGTGCCATCTGTGGGCTGGTATTCTTGGGTTCTATAAGAGAGCAGGCTGAGCAAGCCAGGGGAAGCAAGCCAGTAAAAAACATTCCCCCATAGCTTCTGCATCTGCTCCTGCTTCTTGACCTGCTTGAGTTCCAGTCCTGACTTCCTCTGGTGATAACCAACAACATGGATGTTGCTGTTTCCTCTCCAACTTCCTTCTTGGTCATAATGTTTGTGCAGGACTAGAAAACCTGACTAAGACAGAGGGAAAACTAGGAAAGGGGATAACATTTGATAAAGAAAATAACTAATAATATTTGATAGCATTAGATAAAGGAAATATCTAATTAAAGGGTTAGCAATTACCTTTAAATGTACTTAGTTTAATACAGACACGGAATCAGAAAAAAGAACATGGGCAATACATGTGAACAGGAAAGTTAAAAAGAACTCAAACATAATCGTAGATAAGATACACAGAATATTTATTAACACAAATAAAATCAGAATCAATGTATATGTATTTAAGACTGAAAAAAATCTACAAATTCTGCTGGTGTTGCATGTTGGTATGGTCATGGGGTCTATATCTCTGGATGAGTTACTGTACACTGTTAAGACAAACAGCACAAAGGGGTTTACATTCCCCAATGTTCACTTATTGCTACATTTCCAATTAATAGCATCCTTTTGTTTCATGACCTAAGAAGTCAAGACTGATAGACTACATCCAGTGATCACTGTCAATCATTGCCAATTGGGAAAGGAACCCTATCTTGAGACAGAATGCGGGTAGGGATGGGATTGAGGATTCAATGTTGGGAAATTCCATAGATAAATAATCATGTGTCATTTCTGCCCTTAATTATTCAGAATATCTACATTACTTCAGTTTCATAGAGTAACATGAGTCCTTTCACATTTTTGTTTCTTTGTTAAAAGTAGAGGCCACTGTGCCATATTGAAAAGCAAGCTGGCCCCAATTAGTCAAGTGTATGGTAGATGCTTTGTAATATTTCGTACTGTTATGCTGAAGCCAGCCCTCTCTCTTTGCTCCGTCTTAGTTTGCTATCAGATGTTCAGCTTTGTATTCTATTAAACCCTTCACTGTATTAGCAGTTGGAAGTAGAACCTTGTGTTAAAACTGTCAACACCACTGCAGCAAGACATTTGGGCCCCTTTAGAGCTTTCTTTAAGAATGAAACATTTTCTCTTACATGTTACATGTTGAATGATGCCAGATGCTATTTTTTTTCTAAGTGGCAACAAAAATTCAAAAGGAAAGCATGTATTTCCTCTAGATGTTTCTTACTGGTACAGAAGAAGTGATGTTTACCTCCTGTGTCTTCAAGGACTGTATTATTCTGGTTGCCTTAATTTTTCCTCTTCCCTCATTATTTGTAAATTTCTCACTCTTCTTGGCCCATTTGCATGCCCAAATACACTTCTTGAACGCCTTGATTATGCTATGAGAAGCAAGGTGTAAGGGAAACATCGAGGGTGAATCTTCGCCATTCACATTTCTGAGCAATATTTGCTCAAATTCTTACGGCTCTGATCCAAGCCAGAAAATCTGCCTGTGGCTGAGGCCCATGGATGCTCAGTGAGCCGTTGAAATGCACCCTTGTGGAGTCTGTTTCCTCTTGCTAGGAATTAATCTTCTTGGAATGTCAGATTGTCACTAAGACAGATACTCATAATGAAAAATTAAACTTTGGTGGAGTCACAGAAACAAAAGTACTGAGCTATTCTCTTGTTTAATGTCCTGTACCTGGCAGGATATTTAGTTCCTGTAATATCCAACATTTGTTGACTCCAAGCTCGTCTCTGTTGACTGTTTCCAATTTGAGGGCAATTTATCAGAATTAGAGATATTTAATGTTCTGGACTTTGTTCCTAGGATCTCAGGATTCTTAGTAATATTTTGTTTACCTAAAGAATAAATAGATGACAGCACTGGCTTTGTAGAGAAAGTGAAAATGCACTGAGTCTTTAAAACATAAATTAGTAACAAAAATGGGGAAACACATTTTGTGAGGCCAGAAGGAATCAAGATCAAATTATGAACTAAGGAGTAACTAGCGATAAAAAAATAATTGTTCATGGTTTGGCATTTATTTTTGTTCTTTTCAGAATGTCCGCGTTGAAATCTATTGTCTCTTGTTTCACAGTGTGACCTTATTTGGAAATATGGTCATTGCTACAGATGTCAGGAGGAGGTTGCACCAGAATATGGCTGGTCAAAACTCTAATGTGACAGCTACACTCACTAAAAGGGAGAATTTTGGGTGTAAAAAGGCATTCGGGGGGGGGGTACAATCAAGAGACAGGAGGTAGAATCTCACATTTGTGGCTGATGCTCTTTCATGGTTCTCAGAATGAGGCCGCTCTACCACTGCATTGACTCAGGACTATATATCGACAAAACTGTGAGCCAATAACTTTCTGTTCATTGAGTCACTAAGCTCCTTGTAAACCAGTATCATCAGGAAGAAAGCAGTTGTTGTAGTACTGTTACTGAAATGGTGAGGGTGTGTATGTAAGAAAACATGACAAAAGGACATATTCTAATATAGAAAGCTGGACAAGTGCTTGAGATACCCCTGTTTCAGAACCTGTCATATTACAGAGCCTGAGCATTCACTCAAAGTTCTGATGGAGTGCTGCATAGACAGCTATTCTTCCCAGCCCCTCTGTCTACTTCTCATATTTTAAGTTAAAAATCTTAGTAGGATGTCCCAGGGATATAGAAATCTTCATTCATAAATATTAGTATTAATATGGTTCTCTACCCTTTAAAAATAAGAAAACCCCCAAATGACAGCAGCTGAAGCTTGACTAAGAAACCGAAGGAGAGCAAACCCTCGTGAACTCACGGGCTCGCTCTCTTCTTCTTTTCTGACGGAGCTAATTTTTTTAATATATATATTTTTATTTTCTATATTCTTTGTTTACATTCCAAATGATTTCCCCTTTCCCAGATCCCCCCTCCCCATATGTCCCATAAACCTTCCTCTCTCCACCCATTCTCCAATCACCTCTCTCCTTTTTCTCTGTCCTGATACTCCCCTCCAACACTAGATTACTAGACTGGATGAAGACAGCACCCGGAGGACCTGTTAGGGCACTCAGATCAGCACAGAGATTATCCAACACCCCGGCAAAGACAAGAAGTTGCTTGTTCTAGAAACAGAATTCTGTCTTCCTTCCTTCCTTCCTTCCTTCCTTCCTTCCTTCCTTCCTCTCTTTCTTCCTTCCTTCCTTCTTTCCTTCTTTCCTTCTTTCCTTCTTTCCTTCTTTCCTTCTTTCCTTCCTTCCTTCCTTCCTTCCTTCCTTCCTTCCTTCCTTCCTTCCGCCCTCCGTTTCTCCCTCCCTCCCTTCCTTTGTTCCTCCTCCATCCCTCCCTCCATTCCTTCCTTCCTTCCTTCTTCCCTCTCTCCCTTCCTCCCTCCTCCCTTTGTTACTCCATCCCTTCGTCTATTCCTTCCTTCCTTCCTTCCATCCTTCCTTCCTTCCTTCCTTCCTTCCTTCCTTCCTTCCTTCCTTCCTATTTTTTCTTTCAACTTTTTCCTTTTATTGAAAATATATTTTTTAAATAATATATCCTGATTATAGTTTTCCCTCTCTCTACTCCTTCAGCTCCCCCAGTCTCCTCTCCTGTCCATCTTTACAACAGTTCAGTCTCTCATTAGAACACACACAGGCTTCTTAGGGATAATCCATGATAGACACACATATCAAATCACCGAGGCAGGATACAGAGGGACTACATTGGTCTGTATTAGATGGAATCCAGGGTCCTAGAGATGAAACACGTGGACATATGCCCCAACCCTTCCATAATTTATCTTCAATTGAAACAGAATTTATGTTTAAAATCAGGTGCTCATGTCATAACACCACACACACACACAAACGGAGAGAGAGGGGAAGAATAAGTAAAATTATATACCAAATTTGAAGTAGTTGAAGGGAAATGTTTTTCACAGTTCTTTGAAGGAATACTTTGAGAATCCATTTTCTTTTTCATCATCAAAAAAGAGGAAAAGAAATAATGCAAATTTGAAATCAGATGGAGCGGAAGCTGTTCATAGGAGTATTCTTTCTTATACTATTGCTTTCCCACACCCTGCACTGACTCTTTTAAAATTTCATTTTGTGCACTGAAAGCAAGGGAACATTTTTAGACACATATTGGCCTACTATGGAGACAGCCACCCTGACATTTGAGGCTTCTGTGGGAAAGTGTGCTCAGCCACAGGCAATTCCTGTTGGCATCCATACTGTGGCAACATCTAAGCCCATCTTTCTTCTCTTCAAAGAGTAATAGAACACAGGCTTTGTTAAAAGAGAGCACCCATTCAGTATTTCCAAGTATAGTCGCTGTTCCCTCAACAAGTGACAGTAATGAATTTGTGCTTCAAAATAGAATAGGAAGACACACACACTTTTGACCATTCATTTCATTGTCCTGGTAATGGCGACTGATGCTATACTAGTGCTTAATTTTGTCATTGGAATTGGTAGGACAGTTCTTAGATTATTGGCAAGATATATGGAGACAACAAAGATAAAACAAAGAAATTTCATGAAGAAGCACAAAAAACAAGGCGAGAGAAACCTGAAGATGGAGACTCAAGGTCACACACTGTAGATTCTGTCTGGCCAAGTGTGGCAATGCGCTCATTCTCTCCTTACAGTCTGTGCATTTTATTTTGTCTCTTAAGTTACATCTCTTGGCATTCTTTGTTTCCCATTTCAAGTAAAGAGTTGAAAATTCAGCTACTCCAGAGGACGATGACATTGCTTAGACACACATACATTTTCACAGGCAAAATTTTGTTGGTTATCACTTTGTTTACACAACATTAAAAAGCCACAGGCAACCAAGCAAACTGCATCTTTCAGTTGTTTGTTGCTAGTCATCAAAATATTTATCTACTCATCGAATTAGGATTTAAGCCTGAATCGCTTTAATATCCTAAAATAAACTACAGCATTGTGTTAGGAATGTTTTATTATACACAACTTATACTGTAGTGATGTACACAAAATGAAAGTTGTTCACATATAGGGTTTTATATTTTAATTTTTAATTGCTGTATTTCAGAGTATGAGGTTTTAGTTACAGCTCTGAATTTTCCTTAAATTTATTACCTTTATAAGAATAATTCAAAATGAACTTGTTATGGTTTGAATATGAAATGTCACCTACATGCTAATGTGTTTGAAAACATTTCTCAGATGTCGGCATTCATTTGTGGAGGCCACAGAACATGCAGGATATGGGGCTTGATGATAGTAGGCACTAAGGGGCCTTTGACAGTTAGAGCGTAGTCCCACTTCTGTCTACTCTCTGCTCCCCAACAGTCCCAGATGAAAACAAGCCACACCCAAAGCAAATCTCTTCTCTTTTACTTCTGCTCCATATTTTGTCATGAAATAAAAAAGAGAACTTATACAGAACTTAGGAAGTTAATAATATTTAAATTTCTTGTCCCATTGTTTGCATCAGAATAGGTAGTTGTACTCAAAAGAACCCAGAAAGAAAGAAGAAAATAGCAATTGAAAGTCATTCATGACACGTCTTTGCCTTTCTTTAAATCCACTACATAGTTCTAGTCTAGGCTATGCTATGAAGCAAACATATTTAGCGTCTGAGCACCTAACAGCTCAAGAGTTTCTTACCTCACATATTTTTGTTGCTTCTTTTCCCAAAATATTTCACAGTTGCACTTGAACCTCAATGTGGTTGGAATCAAATCCAAACCTCTCTCGTCCTGCCTCCTGTCAGATTCATGATCGTGCCTGTGCTGTTGGGTGCTCATTCTGTAGTCTCTGGGTCTGTTTACTTTCCTAGTGCTCTTTTCAAAGGAATTTACTCCACTGTAAACTTCTAACCATGTTTTCCCCAACCGGTGTATCCATTAGTGAGCCCCTCTTACATTTCACTGAGAAAAGTCAACACAGATCTAAAGCTCCAATCACACACCAGATCTCATCCACTGAAAACATTTGGTTCTTCTTGTCTTGTGAATCATCTCAACTTCTAGCTCTTTACTAATATTTCCAGAAGTTGTCACATAGATTCTGTGTAGTCATTAATTCATATTATTAAATTAATGATGATTCTAAAATTGCTAAAAATCTGACATTTAAAGTTTTAATTTCACTTATTATGCTTTTTTGCTTCATTTTTTACTAGATATTTTCTTAATTTACATTTCAAATGTTATCACCACTGTGTCATTTTTCAAATGCATAATTTCAGTTGGATTTAATAGGATGAGAAAAGTTATCCACAAGAACAGCCAACCATACCACCTGCATTCGATGTATACTTAATAAGAATTTCATGTGAAAGACTGAGAAGACTCAAAACAATGGGCATTCACTTTATCTGAATTTGAAATCTCTACAAAGAGAAGGCCAACTTTATAGTGGCAAGTTCTTCAGTGAAAAATAAATAGTTGTTTGCCCGTCTTAACACTTCTGTGACTCAGATACTATGAGAATGACAAAATTCTGAGGTATACTTGGCATTGCTAAATAAAGTACTTAGGTTCTGAAAAAAACATAATAAAATATGTACTATAAAAATAAATTATTTGTATTTAGCACAATTACTAGTTATGTACGCTCTGAACTTAAAACAATTGTGCAAAGATGTCAGAGGTCATGAACTTTGTTCTTCAAAGTAAGATGAATTGCAGTGTAGAATATTCATCAGTTTGTAAATATAGAATCAAATAACTATTGACCTTATATAATATTTCTGACCACTGGTGTGCTGAACTACAAATAAAGTGTTACACTTTTATACTTGCAAATAAATATATATTTTAAACTTTCAGTGGGTGAATAAGCAAGGAAAATGTGATATATACACATAATAGAACAGCAAGTTGGATGGAACTGGACATCATCATGGTAAGTAGACCAGGTCATTCACACAAAGACAAGTGTCACAGCTCCCCTTCACAAATGAATTCTTGTTTGGTAACATGGAGACATAAAGTAAAGCAGAAAGCCAGGCCTGCTGGCATAAACGTGCCTTTCTAGCTCTTTAGGAGGTGGAGAATGAAGGGTTAGTAGCAAGTTCAAAGCCAGCCTAGTTTTCAGAGAGTGAAACACCAGGAAGTCAACTTAATAAAACTATGTTTTAAAACTAGTAACAAAAGAGGAAAGAAAGAATTTAAGAAGAAAAAGGAGAGAGGAAAGGAAGAGAGAAAGGGAGGGAAGGAAAGAAGAAGGGAGGGATGGATGGATGAGAGAGAGAGGGAGAGGGAACAAATCTTGGTTTTGCTTTTAACATGGAAAGGGAAAGGGGGATGGGATAAGAAAGTGTAGAATAACACAGCAGTGCAATTTAATCAAAGCAAAGTATATTCAGGTATGAAAATTTAACAATGAAACCTGATTTTTGGTATTTTGTACATTAGATACATACTACTAACAATTATAAATTTCAACATATCCAGTGTTACGGTTTGGGAAATGAAACACACCCCCACATCACAGACTACATTTAAAAGAAAACATTCCTGATGATGAAAAATGTTTCTAAAGAGTATGTCATTGGCCTTATCTTGGAAGGCATCTCTTCCATGGAACATAATTACTCTTTAATATTGTTTGCAATTGGAAACAGCCTTTTACTCCCATCATCTTGATCCCAGTGCATATAAACCCACCCTTCTGCCAGAACTGATTGTTGCACAAAATAATTTGAACCAGAAATACTTAAGTAGGGAGAACACACACCAATCTAATCTAACTTTCCTTGTGAGTTGCTTGAAACAACAGGATTTTTGGCAGAAAATTGTTTCTCTTTACACAACTTGCTCTTTACAGCAAGGATCAGCATCAGCCAATATTTCTTCTTAACGTCTGTAAGACACCCAAAAGGGTGGGAACATAGAAGAGACAGGTCAACATGCTCAGTCTCCAGATTGCTGGTTGCTAAGGCTCTACGACATGCTTGATTTTTATTTTCCGTATCCACGTTGGCAAGTTAGCGCATTAAATTGTTTAACTTCTCCATAAACACATGCAGCCTCAAGCCAGTAATCATCATTAATAATTTCTACTTTGAGAAAACCTTTATAGCATCCAGGGACTCTTATCAGCCACCTCCATCTTAGAGATAGAAATAAACGCTCTTATTCCTTATGAGCAAGCAGTTGAAAAGCTCCAAGAACATCTGCATGCAAACAGCATAATTCCACTCAAAGCATTTTGAGGCAAAGTTAGACTAGGGCATCAGCATAGTCTGCACGGAGTTTGTTTTCCAAAACGTAGTTCCTTATCCCCTGAGCCACCAGAAGCACTGGGTTGAAAGGAGCTGAAAATCTAATCTCATGGGAAATGTTTACATGTTGGAAAGTAGATATTCATGACTTACAAACACTGTGGAGGAGTGAAAGCACACAGGAAAGCAAGACCACACCAGGAGATTTTCTAAACCCTAGACACTTTTGGTACTTGGTTATCCCTTTCTCTCATATCAAATCAGCATGAAAGGCTCTCAGCAGAGCAGCTAGCTGAAGACTATCTGCAAGGATATGGTCCCTGATTTCTTCCCATTACTGCATGCTGAGTACCCCTCATCCAAAATTATGAAACAAGTTCCTCAGAATCTAGCTTATATCAGATTTTAGAATATTTGCATGCATACAAATATTCTGAGAATATAGAAATATGTCTTAGAAAGGAGATTCTTAGGCAAATGGATGGAGCTAGAGAACATCATACTAAGTGAGGTAACCCAGACTCAAAAGGTGAATCATGGTATGCACTCACTAATAAGTGGTTATTAACCTAGAAAACTGGAATACCCAAAACATAATCCACACATCAAATGAGGTACAAGAAGAAAGGAGGAGTGGCCCCTGGTTCTGGAAAGACTCAGTGAAACAGTATTCGGCAAAACCAGAACGGGGAAGTGGGAAGGGGTCGGTGGGAGGACAGGGGAAGAGAAGGGGGCTTACAGGACTTTCGGGGATTGGGGGGCTAGAAAAGGGGAAATCATTTGAAATGTAAATAAATTATATCAAATAAAAAATCAAAAAAAAAAGAAAGGAGATTCAAGTCTAAACTTGAATTTTTTAAGTTTCATAGACCCCTATATACACATCTCCTGAATGTCATTTTATATAACTCATTTAGTGCACCTGTTAATTTTTGACATTTCATCAGCTACAAAGCTTTCTTTCTAAGACACTGTGCCAGTGCCCAAATGGTTAAGATTTTGGTATATTTCAGGTTTCTGTTTTTGGATTAGGGATATTCAACTTCAAATCTGCTTGAATTCCAGGGTCCCTTTCCTGATTACAAAAACATTCAAGCTAGCACTAAGCCATCCTTTCAGACTAAATATAATCCTGGGAATATTTAAGAAGATTATTAGTCAGGAATTCTTTATTTGAATTTATGGCCTTACGTAATCAGATTACATTCTTCCTAATACCTATCTGAGAAGCGCAGAAAAGAAGGAAGAACACTTAAGTCAAAATTTTTATTTTATTATGATTGTTTGTGTGTGGTGACAGGGTCATATTATATAACATGTGTGTTGAGGTCTGAGGTCAGATTTCTGGAATCCATCCTCTCCCTCCATCTTATGTCAGATCCAGAGATCAAAATCATGTTTCTAGGCTTCTGTACCATAGCCTTTGTACACTGAGCTACCATAGCAACCCAGCAGTGCTTCTTTCTTTCTTTCTTTCTTTCTTTCTTTCTTTCTTTCTTTCTTTCTTTCTTTCTTTCTTTCTTTCTTTCTTTCTTTCTTTCTAAATTAGGTATATTCTTTATTTACACTTCAAATGTTGTCCTCTTTCCTGGTTCCCCCTCCCCTGAAAATCCCTTAAGCGATCTCCCCTTCCCCAATCAACCCACCCTGGCTTCCCTGTCCTGGCATTCCTCTACACTACAGTATCAAGTCTTTACAGGACCAAGGCTCTCTCCCCCATTTGGTGTATAACAAGATCATCCTCTGCTGCTGATGCGTCTGGGGCCATGGGTAACTCCAAGTGTACTCTTTGGTTGATGGCTTTGTCCCTGGGAGCTCTGAGAGTACTTGGTGATTCATACTGTACCATAGGAGGTGATTCATACCTCCTATGGTGCCACAAACCCCTTCAGCTCCTTGGGTCCTTTCTCTTTCTCATCCTTTGGGGATCCTGTGCTCAGTTCAATGTCTGGCTGAAAATTTCCCCCTCTGTATTTGTCATGCACTAGCAGACCCTCCCAGGTGACAGGTGACAGCTATATCTGGCTCCAGTCAGCAAGTACCTGTGGGCATCCACAAAAGTGTCTGGGTTTTGTGACTGTATATGGGATGGATTCCTAGATGAGGTAGTATCTGGATGGTCTTTCTTGTTTATTTCTAATAATTTTTTCCCTAAGAATTTCATTCATCCCCTGTCAAAGTTTTGGGCTTTGTAAATTAGAGAAAAGGTAGAACATTGGGTTTTGGACTCTGTGGTGGCAGATACAGAAGTGCCTAGATGGAAGAACAGGTACTAAGTGTCTCCCCCCTCCCCGCCCCATGAACTGGAAGCCTCCCTTTGGTTCCGCTCTGTCTTGCACCTTAGTGTTTATGCTTTAAGGAAAGCATGCCAAGGACTCAGTTTATTAAGTAAGACAACTTTCTTGGTGTAAGATTTAAAATATCCAGCCTATATAGAATTCTTTAGATTTGCCTATTTTTCTTTTGAAATACATTATGATCCTTTACATAGTTTTCCTAAGATTCCCCTAAATACTGTAACCCCATAGACAGAGAGACAGACAGACACACAGACACAGATACACACACACACACACACACACACACACACATTCTCTACCTTCTCCTCTCTTGATTGATACAATTAAGAAATTAAGGGTCAGCTTCTAAAATCAGATAACGTGTTCCACAGAGGATGAGAAGGGCATATTAGTTTACAAGGGTGGAGAACATTTGGCCTATTCCATCATACTTTATCAGCCTTTAACAATTCTACCTGAATTCCTCTCTTCCTTAATTGTGATGTTATATAAAACATTGTGGGCTTTTTTCTTTAAAGAGATACATGTATACATGTATGATGAAAAATTCAAAGTTTTAGGCATTTCCATGAAAGATTCTGTATCTTGGGGAATCACATCTAATTATATCTATAGATGTTAGTGTATAAATTTCCTCTTTCTTTTAAAGTATATGTCCTGGTGTATATCATTACTTTTAGAGAAATTTGCTGCTATGCAAAAACCCCTTAGTTTGATACCTAGCATCCTATGAACTGGGCATAGTGACAGAAACCTATAATTACAACACTTGGGAGGCAAAGGCAGGAAGGTCAGGAATTCCAGCTCCTCCTCAGCTACATAGTAAGTTTGAGGCCACCCTGTCCTACATGTAACCCTGTATCAAAAATATTAAATTTAAAAAATGTGAACATATCTGTAGGAAAACCATTAAATATTTTTGCTTTGGAACTATGTTATAAATTAAGAACTTAGGAAAGCATAACATTGCCTTTCTAAGTCTCTTTCTTCATCCAGAAACTGAGAAGATAGAAATAATACTTCCTCATTCTTTTGGATGGACAGTTAGTTTTACATCATCAGTTTTGACTGGAAGTACTTGAGGTCTCAGGACCATATTTCATGGCTTACGTTATTTGATCTAGACTTTGCTAGCAGATGTGGGGAGGGATGCTTGTGGAATTCCTTGAGGTAATGTTATACTAGAACAAAATATCTAGAAAGGTTTTATAGAAATGCCAGGAATTTTAGTAGGTCCTTTGGAATTCCTGTAGAAATGTTTCCCTTAGGATCTAATTTTTTTTTGGTGTGTATACAAATTTTATTGTGATTTTATCATGGAATATTTATCCCTTCAAAAATATTTTTGAAAACCAAATTCTTCTACAAAAATAGTGTGCCTTCATTATCATGTTGGTAAATTTCCTTAAATTTGAAAAATAATATTTACAGTTAAATATATATATATATATATATATATACATATGCACACATGCACACACATACTTGAAAATAGAAAAGTGACTATTTGAAATGCCTCAGGTATTCCTTGCTTAAAAACAAATAAACACAACAAACACAACAAAACAGGTAAGACGCCTTGGCATTCTATACTACTGTCATCTCATGCCTTCATTTTGTAATTTATTTTTGGTTAATAGACTGATTAATGGGAACTCAGAAACACACCTAAAGGATATAGCTTGCCAGCCAGACACAAATCTTTCCTTCAGGTATGGTGAAGAGAACAGAAAGACCAAGATGGGCAGTCAACAGACCTCTTCAAATAAACTCTCTACAACTCCTCAGCTACTAGTTAACATGCTATTACTGTCCAGTCAGACTTTCACATCTGTCTGTGAGTGAATTAATAGTACACAGCAAAATTCAACCCTAGGGACAGAGATAATCTGTATGGCTGCAAAACAATTTCTTTCATCTCCTATAATGATGTGTCACGGTAAGTATGCTCAGCACATTCTATTTTGGGCAAACAAATATTCAACTTTTATCTTCAGATAAAACAGAAGAAAAGAGGACATCAATACATAAATGCTAGACTATCCAGCTCTAGATTCTACCAAACAAATGAAATCTTGTGCTAATTTATTTCAGGTCTCATTTAAAAAAATCATATTTTTATATTCCAGTTGTTGCCCCATTTCAGTCCTTCCTTCCATAGTTCCTCATCCCATTACTCCTCCCAATTGCCTCCCAGAGGGTGATGTTCTCCAAATCAGGTCTTCTCCCTTCCCTAGGGGCTCAAGGCTCTAGAGAATTAAGCACATCTTCTCCTACGAGGCCAGACCAGGTAGACCTCTGCTACATATGTGCCAGCCTCCTGGTTGGTGGATCAGTCTCTGAGAGCTCCCTGGGTTAGTTGAGACTGCTGGTCTTCCTATGGGGTCACTCTCCCCTTCAGCTTCTTCAATACTTCCTCTAATTCAACCATATGTGTCTCCAATTTCAGTCCAATGGTTGGATGTAAATATCGGCTTCCGTCTCACCTTGCTGCTGATAGGGCCTTTCAGAGGACAGCCACGGCAGGCTCCTCTCTGTAAATACCACATAGCACCGTGGTGTCAGGTCTTAGTGTGCCCTCCATGAAATGGATCCCAAGTTGGGCCTGTCAATGGACCTCCTTTCCTTTAGTCTCTTCTCCATTTTTGTCTCTGCAGTTCTTTTTGACAGGAACAATTCTGGGTCAGGAATTATAACTGTGAGTTAGTAACCCTGTCCCTCTGCTTGAGGTCCTGTCTATCTACTGGAGGTAGACTCTTCAAATTCCTTTTTCCTAGTGTTGGGCATTTTGGCTAAGGTCACCCCCAATGAGTCTTGAGAGTGTCTCATCTTCCAGGTCTCTGGTACTTTCTAAAGACGCCCCCCCCCCAACCTCCAACTTCCTCTAACTGCTGGTTATTGTGGACTTCCTGTACCCTTGGTTACCTCCTGGGATGCTCACAAGATATAGCATTTGCATGGGTATTGGGCCACTGCTCTGGCTTGGATATGTAAGTGGCCTGAAAAGAAGATGGAGTTCTGTGTCCTCAGTCAGTGCAGACCTCCTGGGAAGCAAGCAGACTTCAGGGATGGGTAGGTGTTGGCCAGACCTGATCTTCAGGTCTGAAGTTTACAGAGTTGTGGTGAGCCTGGGTGTTTATTTCAGTATTATTGCCAACCCTGTCTATGAGACTGTTGTATGTATAAAAAACATTTGGCATCATAATCTGAGTAGAAGACATTGTCCAATGTGAATAAGTCTTATGTTATTCATTGATGGCTGAGTCAAAAAGAAATTGGTCTGTATCATTGGGAGGATGCATCAATCTTTTTCTGTTAGTGGGGTTGGATTTGGGCTTTAACTTGCATTAAACCAATGTTTCCTAACCTTCCTAATGTAGTTTCTTATATTGTGCTGACCCTCAATCATAAAATTATTTTTGTTGCTACATCTTTATAACTGTAAATTTGCTACTTTTATGAATCATAATGTAAATATCTGAAGTGTAGATAGTCTTAAGTGATCCCTATGAAAAAGACCCAAAGGGGTTATGGCCCACAAGTTGAGAACTGCTGCATTAAACTCCTACTATCTCCTTCCCTGGTTTCAGGCCTTCCAACTTGGTCTGGGAGAATAAAATTTAGTCCTCTGGGTTTCCAGCTGTCCTACTAATGTTCAACTTGCACACTTGTATTATGAGATCATGTATCCATCAAAGTATGTATGCATATATATCCACATCTATTTGTCTATACTATATGCATATCTGTCTATCCATTCATCCATTATCTATCTATGTATCTATCTATGTATCTATCTATGTATCTATCTATCTTTCTATCTATCTATCTATCTATCTATCTATCTATCTATCTATCTATTATCTAGCAAGTTTGTTTGTTTCTCTAGAAAATACTAACTCCATAAAACCTTGCCTTGGCTTACTGACAAAAATAAGTTATCTCTGCCTTTTACAAGTATTGTCTAAAGACCAATCATTCCTATATATTGGTGATTCTGAGAAGATATGACTTATCTCTCATTACTAAAAGACTCATTTGAAAGGTATTGACCTCATATTTAGCTCTTTTTACTCAGAGTATCTTTATTGCTTTTATTTTTTTACTTTTGGATTTTGTCCATTGTTTAAGGTTACCCCCTTTCAATATAAGAATCTCCTGTAAACATCATTACAATTACATGTATTTACTTTTTCTGAGTCTTTTCTGAGTTTTTCTTTTCCAATTGTATTGCTAGTGGAGTAGAAAAGTCAACATAAAGACAGTAAAATACTTTTAGCTCTCCATCTATACTGAAGAAATATTAAAACAAAGTGTAGACATAATTAGTATTATTCCAAATAAAAGAACAGCAAATACCAAATGAATGAAGAGTAAGTTGAATGGTAAATTAGTATCAAATCTTAGTGCACAGAACTTGTGGGAATCACCAACCAATGTCCAATTTGGCTGAAGGCTTAATCCATAAAAAGTAAACCTTACCCAACACTGCTTAGATAAATGAGACCTAAACATTAAATAGCCCAGAGATCTGTGATAGAACAAAACAACACTAGCCTTAAAAAATTATCAATAAAATGTCTTTTATTGATTTTCTCCTTTACTCATAGCGCCTTATCTAGTCATTATCGGAGAGGCTTCCTATGATAATGGACTGAGACAGGTTCACACACCCACAACCAAACACTGTATGGAGGAAGGGTGTAAACTGGAAGTCTCTATAAAATCCCTCCCCTCAGAGCTCAGGGAATCTCATAGAAAAAAAAGGGCAGAAAGACTGATGGAGACAAAGGAGACAGGGGCCACCAGGATGACAAGGTCTCTGAATCAACTAAGCAAGGTGCACATGAACCCAGAGACTGAAATAGCAAGCTCAGCATCTGCATGCATCTACACTAGTTCCTTTGTGGATAGTCTCTGGCTATTAGCTTAGCACATTTATGGATTGCAGAACACGAGAGCAAGTGGGTGTCTACAAGTAGGTGTCTAACTCTTGTTCCTGCTCTTTGAACTCTTCTCCTCTTATTGGCTTGTCATATTCAGCTGCCATATGATAATATTTGCTTCATTTTAGTATATTGTCATGTTTAGTTGTTTTTTTTTTTCTGGGTTTTGGATTTTTTTTGTTTGTTTTCTTTCTGTTTTTTTTTTTAATTAGCTTTTCCTTTTATTGAAAGTATATGTAGAGAAAATAATTCTCTACATAAAGGTTGTAGAGTAGTTGCATTAAAGACTCTGCCCGGAGTGTCAGGTTCTTCTTTTCTTCATCTGTGTGAAGTTTTAAGTCCTTGGCAGGATTTGCTTCAGAGCATCCACATGTGATAAAGGAAAGCGAAGTCCGCAAACCTGTTCCCACCTCTTCTGTTCCCACCTCTTCTATTCCCACCTCTTCTGTTCCCACCTCTTCTGTTCCCACCTCTTTTTCTATCATGTGATTCTGTCTCACACTCTTTAGAGAATGACAGGTGTAGGCCATCTTTTGTTGAGCTTCATCAGGCCCGATTCTGGAGACAATGTGGTTTTGAACTGCAGTCTTACTATGCTGTCCAACCTTGGAAACTTTTCACCTGGGTTCATTGTCTCTGTTCCATTTCCCACGTAGAAAGGAGGGAGTCTATGCATAACGAAGCTCTTCTTCATATCTGAAGACAGAAGTTCCTTTCTGCCCTTGGGCTGGTCTGCAAGAGTCCTTAGAAAGCCACTCAATTTCCTTGTTACATCAGCTGGGGTTTCCAGCATCTGGCTGGCCAGGGCATTCCAGTTCTTAATGCCACATTCTTCCTTTGCAATGTCAAATAAGAGTCCTGAAATGGACTCCAAAAGGCAATCTCCCCATGAATTGCTCCAGTATGTGCTAATAGTCAGGTGAATTGAATGGGTCAGGTCTGAAGGTGTGTCTGCCTGATGAATGGTCCCTCTGGGGAAGTACAACAAACCACCAGGCATCAGCAGGAAGTGATGTGTTGGTGTGCCAATCCTGTCCTTGGTCTCCACACTGTACTCCTCCTGTGCCAGGAGCGCAGTTGCAGAGCACAGGCGCGAGTGTTTCTTTCCCCCCAGCTGCAGGATCAAAACCACAGCATTCTCGTAATGTGGAGGGAGGCCCTGATATCCTTCAGGATTCATGTGCACACTCCTGTCTACTAAGGAGTCAAAGTAACATTCCAGCTTTTCCCGGATCCTCCAGAGCTCATCCTTAAATCTCTGTGGTTGGTGAAACTGAATTGTTGATCAAAATCGTTTCTCACCTGAAAAAACTGTGCTTTGCCATCCTTATTTAAAACCTTCTTCTACGCACTGATGTGCTGGTAGACATTCAAGCTTCTTCTATAGCCCTTGGTTGGAGAGACTCTGCAGGTCTAAGAGGCTGAACAGAAACTGGTAATATGCAGCCAGTGAAGGGTCACCTCTCTGAATGAGAAGGGGTTTTGTTCCCAGAATTCCTTGAAAAATGTCTCTACTCTGATGGGTGAGATTAAATTTTCAAAGAAACTACTATGGTTGTCAAAGTTCAATACAGAAAGCACATCAGGTAGCTCCTCCTTCACTGCTTGCTAGGACCAGACTCTTCCTCATTCTCCTCTCCTGAGGGCTTCTCTTTCTTTGGGATTGTTCACAAGGAGGGAGGAAATGCAAACCAGGCAGCAAGACCTGTTGCCTGTGTAGTGGCCTGGTATCCTCTGCAAGCTGAAACTGGTTGTTAATTCTTTTCTTTTTCTTTCTCTTTCTTTATTTCATTCATTAATTCTTTCTTTCTTTCTTTTTTTCTTTTTGTTGTGTGTGCGCGTATGCGTGCACGCGCCATGTGAGCATTAATTACTTTCCTTATTGTTTAAAACACGTAAATTGTATACAATGTATCCTGATTATGGTCCCCCAGCCCCAACTCTTGCTTGGTCTTCCTCATGACCACACCCACCCAAAGTCACATCTTTTTTTTTTCTAAGCTATCTCTTATTAGAAAACAAACAGGCAAAAAGAGAGAGAGAAAAAAAGAGAAAAAATGAATAAAACAAGATTATAATAGAACTAAACAAGCAACAGCAGCAGCAATAAAGAACCTAAGAAAAGGATAGACTCAAGAATTTTTAGCATATTATAACATAAAAAATATTGCAGGTATAACTTACAATCCAACAGGTCAAGCAGTTACAGAAAGATCTAATCATACTTTAAAGGAAGCACTTAATAAACAGAAAGGGTGAATAAGAGCTCCCAGAAATAGATGGAATAATGCTTTATTGACTTTAAATTTTTTGAACTGCTGAAAGATACTGGATTGTAGAAAAAAAACTGCTGAATTAGATCAGCCTATATACTTTAAAGATGTTTTAACATCAACATGAAAGTCAGGGAATGTGTTATATTGGGGAAGAGGTTTTGTCTTATTTCCATAGGTGATGAAAGACTACGGGCTCCATCAAAAATGATAAAGATCTGCTCTGAATAGGAGAAGCTTCTACAGGAAAGGCCCCACTCAAGGAAGGAAGAACCGCAGAAAGATAGCAGTGTAGACAAGGCAATAAGCTGAGCGCCCTGCATGGAGACAGCTCAACCAACTACATGAAGGACACATCACTCCTCAGACTGAAAACCTTGATGCTGAAACAGATCAAGGTTTGCTGAATACAGACACTTCCCCAGGACCAGTGACATATGGCCAACACAAAACAAAAATAAGTGGTATTTTTGGACAGGATTTTTGTTTTGTTTTGTTCCTGTTTGTTTGTTGTTTGTTTTCATTTATCTCCAAATGCTCTGTCTGAGCATCTTTTCTCCTACAGTCTTATGCCTATATATTTGGTTTTGGTGTTATTATTATCATTATTTTTTTTATTTTGAGATAGATCCTTATTGTATATCTCTAGATGGCCTAGAACTTACTATGTAGACCAGGTTGTACTTAAACACGCAGATATCCATCTGCTTCTGCTTCACACATTCTGGGATTAAGTTTATTGCTATTTTTAAAAAGACATTTAACAACCAAAGCAAAAATAATAATAGAATGTATTAGTAACAGTTCTGCAGAATAGAAATAGAAAAATAAAAATACACGTCCAAATAAAAATGGCAGGAGGCTAAAGCTGTAATTCCATCTCAAGTACTGCAAAAATACATTTGAAATTTAAATAATAATAAATATTTCCTGACAAAACTGAAACTAAGACAGAAATAGAAACACCACCACCAAACTGGAAAACTCACAAACTTCTTGCACTTTTAAGACAAAAAAAAATCTTCAAAATATGTATTTTAAATAAACATTATGCAAAAAGTAAATGACTTGGAAATTGGGAAAAAAATGAACTAAATGTAATAGTACATTGTCATATATGAATCTTTTAAAAGGGAGCAGATGCTCCCTTTTTAAGAGAATTGAATGTTCTTCTATAGGGGTTCCAGTCTGTGTCCCTGTACTTAGCCTCTCACAATGACCTGTGAGCTCAACTCCAGGGGATCTGAAGTCCACTTCTGGCTTGCTTTGGTATCACACGTGTGTACCATACTATCACTGTCACACACACACACACACACCACAAATAAAAAATAAACATAGATCTTAAAAATGTTTAGAATTATGCTGGCTACCCGTGCATTGAGGAAAATCATTTCAACTTAAATTCAGAAAAGAAATGGAAAGTTTAACGGCTCAAATTCCCATATGATAAAATAAAAAGAAGACCTAAACCTGGCCTGGGAAGATCACTCTACCAAATAAAATATGTGGCTGTGGTTGAAATATATTAATCTTTTTTGAAAAAATTACTTTCTATATTAGGAGGTATATAGTGTGGTGTAAGTGGAAACCCAGGGGATGGCAGCGTAAAATGAAGGTGTTATAAAGTAATAGAGGAGAATTAGAAGACCTGTCTACACAGAAAGGAACTAAATCTGGAGAGTACAAGTTGTGTTCCAAATGAAATTTTTTCATGAAACTGATGTTTTATCATAAATATTAACCAACAATTGGCTTTTGAAGATGTGCACATCTTGAATTGGATTAAAAGTGTGTGATTTTTAAAGGACGGTGAAGTAGGGTGCGGCAGGGAGTGTTCTCAGCACTGATAGACCACAGGAGATAAAATGTGGGGTCCCAGGCAAGTGTAGGGTGAAAGCTGGGATACAGAACTGGGCCTGTATCTTAAATAATGCAGTGAACATTTTGGAATTAGAAATAAAAATAGTATCATGAAGCACCTTATGTCTTAAAATAAAAAAAAAATCGTATCCATATAGTTATTTTATAACCATCAATACAGGTATAAGACATGTCAGAAAATCTAAAATGCAAATGAAAGATACAAATAATTTAAGAGAGCTTCTGATAACTTATCTGCATTTCAAAACTCAAGAATCAAAGAGGAAGAAAAAGAAGAGGAGGAGGAGGAGGAGAAAAAGAAAGAGGAAGGCAAGTAGTTGGATCCTATTTATCACCAGTGTTTCCTCTAAAGTAAGTTGACCAAGAAACCTGGGATGAAAACGTTATGGTCCATTGGGGATGCAGAGACAGTTTCTTGAGTACTATCGCCATTGCTAATGTGCCACACACTGCTGCAAACAAATTCCCACCATGATTCTGTACATGTCTATAATGAAACTCATTGAGTTACAAGAAGAAAAGTAACATGAATGTAGATATGGGGTGACTTGGAGAGAGGAAGGGGTTCAGTAGGAGAGAGGAGGAGTTCAGAGCACCTGGTAGGGGGCAAAGATACTGAAATACAGTACATACATGTATGAAGATGTCAGAATTAAACCATTATGTATATTATTAATATGTGTATCTACAGATAGTTTGAAGTAGACTACAGGATTATGAATATGTTATATACAAATTATATATTTCTTTAGAATTATTTATTTTATGTGTATGAGTGAGTGTGAAGTAGAAATTTCTGGTTTCTTTGTAAACTTAGTTGTGTCAGTATTGTTTTTCTGGGAACTGTCTCGTGAGAGGATGTTTTGCTAAAGTAGAAACTGTGAGAGGGCATGTGATGTTTTGCTGGAGTGGATGCTCGGGAGGGCACATGATGTTTAGAAATAGTATAAATGGAACTCCATAACCAATGAGAGGTCACAATACCATGCAATGTCCTTCACTGGTCTTTGTTGACCATGCAACGCTTCCCTGTTCTCAATTCTTCCCTGGTCTTCACTGGTTTTCACTTTGTAGAGAGGAATGCACCAAAGAGCTTCTCATATTGTTCCAACTGATTCTTACTGTTTTCATTGACTTGTGGCAATTCAGTGGGGCCTTGAGGTTTCTGCTGCATCTAGTCATTGACTTTTTCTTGTTTGGTGTTTGCTCTTGAACTGGCCTGCTGGTATCCTGACAAAGAAGAGTGAAATTTTCCCCCAAAGAACTACTACTGAACAGGTCCACAATCCCCTTTTCTTAATAAACCTTCTTTCCTTACCCCACTCAGTGGGCTAGAAGGTAGGTTGCACCATTCAAGAACCCTAAATGAAGTAGGTTTAGAAAAACCCAAGCCTACAGAGTATTTTGCTGTCATAATGCATTTATATATACCATACTCATGCCTGGTGCCCACAGATGTTAATTCTCCTAGATCAGGTGTTATGCTTAGTTGTAAGCCACTACGTGGGTACTGAGAATTGAACCCAGATACTCTGCAGGAGCAATAAGTGTTCTCCACTCTCAAGCCATCCCTCTGGCCCTGAAATCTAGTCTATGTTCCCCCTTCCTTTATAAGACTTTTTAAATTTTACTTTATCTGTATGTATGAATGTTTTGCTTACATGTATGCATATTCACCAAGGGCATACAGTGTGTTCAGAGGTCAAAAGAGGACATCAGATTTCCTGAAACTAGAGTTATGGACTGTTAAGAGTTGCCATGTGGGTGATGCGTTCTCTGTGAGAACACCCCTGCTCTTAACTCTTAAGCCATCACTCTAGCCCTGAATCTATTCTATTTCTATACTAAATTTGGCCATCATCCCATGCTGATATCCATATGAGATTCTGGAGCCAGTTTCTATTATTAGTGAGGAGTCATCACATGTACTACATATAATTATATATAATGAAGTATAAATATATAAGTGTATAAATATAAATACCCATCTAACATAAATTTGTGTCAATTATCAGGTATAGTACAACTTATATATACTACTTTACTGAGTTAGAGAATGATATATTAATTTTGACTTTGAGGCAAGCCCATTAGAGCTATAAAATTATCTTGATCTTACTATCAAAATAACTTCTGAGATTTTCAAAAATTTATTTGTAAAATGAATAATATAATTATATGTAAATATACACATGTCTATGCAAGTATGTATATACACACATGCAAATATACATACAAAATTTCCAGTTCAAAAATATAGTAACAATCCTAAACTAATTTAAGTTTTGTATTGTCAGGATTAAAGTTCCAGATAGTTGGAAGCCAACAAGGTTTTGTTTTTGTTTTTGTTCTTTTCTTTACTCCTTGGGATGTTTGAATCCAGAGTAATAGACACATAAACTTTATGTTCTTCAAGTTCTCATTGGCTATAGATTCTCATAACAAATTTATGGCTTCCACCATCTGAAGATTGTACCTTACAAAACTACAAATGTGTTGAATTCCTTTGGAAGGTGCAGGGATGGGCTGGGTATAGCCCCTTCTGGGCATTGCTTCCTATGCTCTGGGCTCTTGCCTCCATCCCTCATGTACTTGGTGATGTCAGGGCTGTAACTGTGGACTGTAGCTATGACCTCCACAGATTTTTCCAGATGTTGACATATTAGGCAAATGAATTCTTTGTGGGAATACTTAACACTGTGGGAAGAGAAATCTTGGAAGCATAGCCTGGTTGTAGCATGATTTCATTGATGTAGTAAACATCCTGGGAATAATGATTTGTATTGGCCAAGCTCCACTATAAGGAGGTACTCAGAGCCATAGGATAACCATAAGGGAAGTGTAGAAAAATAAGAGAAAGCATATGAAATAGTGAGGGGAGGTAGGCGAGAAGGAATGCCAAGAAATCCAGGCACATAAATACATGAGTAATATTTTTTATTGGCCTCTTTTTCTCTCTTGTAAATGTGTGTGTGTTAAAATCTCAGTAACATATGGGATTAAAACTGTTAGTCTCATGGCACTTTTATGATTCTAGATACATATTTATATACTATTCTGAGATGTTTACTTAACTTTTTCTTTATAACTTGTATAATTGATAATCACGAGTTAGTCATATTTCACCACATTAATCTTGTTTCCTTCCCTTCATATATTTCAAAAAATTTATTCCATTATGAACAGTGGGTTAAAGAGGATCACAAATTCATGTAATGCAGTTTCCTTGCCTATAGCAACCTCTCTTAGAAACTAACAGATGTTGACAGTTCTTAAGTGAATGTTTTTTCTAATTTTCCACTTTCAAAGACTCTAGGATATGCTAATTGTACTGGTTAGGCTAGTGTGTCAACTTGACACAAGCTAGAGGGAGAAAGGAGAGAAAGTCTCAGTTGAGACTTGAACTGTCTCCATGAGATCCAGCTGTAAGCCATTTTCTCAATTAGAAATCAAAGGAGGAGGGCCCAGACTGTGTGGGAGGTGCCATCCCTGGGCTGGTAGTCTTGGGTTCTATAAGAAGCAGGCTGAACAAGCCAGGGGAAGCAAGCGAGTAAGCAGCACCCTCCAAGGCCTCTGCATCAGCTCCTGCCTTCAGGTTCTGGCCTTGTTTGACTTGCTTGAGTTCTTCTAACTTTCTACAATGATGGACGGTGATCTGGAAATACAAGCTGAATAAACCCTTTGGTCCCCAGCTTGCTCCTTTTCTTTTGTCACAACAATGGAAGCTCTATGACACTAGTAATGCTTATAACCTTGCTTCTTTTCTTTACTTCATTATTATTTCTTTTATTCAATGGTCTTAGCAGATCACATCTTAATCTGCTTTCCAAATATTGTGAATCAGCAAATATTCATATAATTAATGTTTTAGTCTCTCTGTCCTATCCACTGAAATGCTCTCATCTTCCCATGCTTCTAAATATATATATACACATCAAAAAACAGATGGCACATGAAAGCATCATTGGGCACAGAAATCAATCCAAAGCTTTTAAACATGAAGTGACCCCAGGGCAGTATCAGAGGAAGGAGGAAGGAAAGCTTGGTCATTTTCAAATTTCAAAAAAAGGACTGACTATTTTTGTGCAAGTTGGCATGCCTTTAATTGGGTGAATAGAGTTGAGCCAATGAGAATAATATTTTTAGTTTTGAGTCATGTCAGTAAGTGGCACTGCGCTCTAGGATACTTCTGGTTACCAAGAATGTGAGGCAGAATTTCACCTTAAGTGCTACTCATCAGCATCAAAATGGAGGAGAGAATATCATTTTGTTTTAAAGAAAATCTGCAAATCATTATAGTAAAACACAACAGGCATAGCCAAGGCTTTAATGTCATTGGTATGAAATTTGTTTTCTGAGATTTTTCAGTACTCTTAAGGAGCTTTTGTTTCAGTGTTCATTCATCCCACATGACCTTATCCCTCATATATGAGTATAGAAGATATCTGAGAAATTCATAATAATATATTGTAGTTTCAGGTACTCTTTTAGATTTATTTAATTCCTCTATTAGGTGATAATTCCATGCACTATATAGATTCATCTTAAAATTTGATTGCAATGTACATATACTGTTTATAATGCAATCTTTTAGGGTAGAGGAGCCATGCTAAAATCAGAGAACATTTGAATATTTATATAGAACATGTAAATAGTAATTTCTGTATATGGAAATTACTGAACCTCAATTTTGACTTCATTCCTTATTGTAACTTTAATTGTTTCATATTCTAAATTCTGTTTGATCTTTGAAAAAATACCGCATCTTCTATAGCTACAGATTTGATAACAAGTACCTCCACTTACAAAATGTTGCATGCCAGAATAGTCCAACAGTGTTGACAACATAGCCTTGGATCATGTAGGTACTGGGGCATTTTATGTATTGAATGATCTTAGCTTAGCCAGCCCATAGTAAGAGATGCCAATTAAAAGAAAAAATATTCAGCAATTACATTTATATTAAGTTGGAAAAGTTCTCTGAACGTAGAAAATGGATTAAAGTATCTGACCAGTACTGGATGAGGGATAGCCTTCATCGCACAGAAGATTCAGAAAGAGTAGGCATGGTTAAAAGTTCAGCAATGGGAAGAGAGAAGATTGAAATCCACAAATAGACACATCAGTGTGAAAAGTCCCATTCAGAAAAGAGATCACTTAGTATAAAGTCTACGAGGAAAACAATTCATCTAGTTAGAACACTGAAGACACAGAGAAACAAAAGAAACTTGATGTGTAGGTATGGACTACATGGTTAGCCTGAGAGACTTGTACATGTGAAGTCAATAAAGGGTTTGATGAAAAGTGGAATATGCTAATTTCTACTCCTTTGTAACAAATGACTGCAAACTTAGAGACTTATCTCAAACATGTTTATCATCTCAAAATTTCTGTAGTAAAAAGAAAAAAATCTAGCTTTAATTTCCCAAAGACCTATGGCTCAGGGTCTTTTTTTTAAAAGACAGAAATAGAGATAAGAGTCAAAGACACAGGCTTCTCATGGCTTGACTTGACATTCTTTTCCAAGTTGATGTTGTGCTTGTTGGCAGGATTAAGTTCCTTGTGAACAGTTGGACAGAAAGCGTCAGATCTCCATTGAATATTATCTAGAGGCCATACTCAGCTCTTGACACACTAATCTCTCCATAAGGAAACACATGATGGCAGCTTGCTTCAACAGAGATGATGACGGATAGCCAGAGGAGTTCAAGCAAAGCATGCACTTTTCTCCATAATCTCAGAAGTGACATACCACTGCTTTTGTTCTGTAATGCTTATGAGAAATCAATATAGACATGAAATTCTCATAAGAAAGGAATTACATGTGGTTGACTTGTCAGCAAATAGAGACTGTTGGGGATCTCCTGGGATGTCTGCTAGAATGCATCATGAGTTGATTGATGACTTGAATAGATTTCTGGTCCTTTGTAAAGAATAGGAATGAACATCTGAAGTGAAGTTAGTTTGATCTAGTGATAATTAGAAGCCCACGCTTCTGTCTGTAGTGACTAAGTTGGTGATAGTGTTTACTATAGATAAAGTAAATGAGGATAAAAAAATCTGGAATAAAAACAGATTAAATGTTTATTTATGAAATGTGAAGAATATGTTCATTAAGAATGACATGTATCTGGGCAGTGGTGGCACACGCCTGTAATCCCAGCACTCTGGGAGGCAGAGACAGACGGATTTCTGAGTTCAAGGCCAGCCTGGTCTACAGAGTGAGTTCCAGGACAGCCAGGGCTACACAGAGAAACCCTGTCTCGAAAAAACCAAATCCAAAAAACAAAAAACAAAAAAAACCCAACCAACCAAACAAAAAACCAAAACCAAGAATGTCATGTTATATATTCCTAAATGGGCTGCATACTTTTTTAAATATAAATTTCTTTAAGGGACAAATGCATATGACTTTCCCTAAAATTAAATTTTTACAAGCCCTCCTAAATAAGAATAGCTATATTTATATCTATATATCACTAAAATATATTTTAGACTAGAATAAGAGTTTTAGAATCTTGCTATAGTTTTACATACAGATATAACATTTTTATAACTTTTCCCAGTACAACATAAGCTTCCAAATTCTAGAGTTGTTCAAGCAAAATTTAAGAGACTAAATGTTATTGAAATTTTGAGTAGAGACCATATTGATTTATATCTATTTGCAAATCTTCTGTTCACTAGATCTGTAGAACACTGCAAAATTATAGCATAATATTATTGTGTAATTGGGGAATTCATAAAGCATTTTCATTTGAACCTGGCAGGTGCTGTTCTTCTCCACAGATCTAGGTATAAATGAATTGGTGGAATAACACAGGGCTTCCATTTTGCCCCTCCTTCATGCCATGTATCTTATGTTAGGGACAGATGTTGCAAAGGGCATTTGCAATGGGTGTATATCATTGTGACTTAAAATTGTTAAGACAGCTACCAATTTACCTACCAACAAATACATCTCAGGCCAGTGATCCTTTCTGTACCAAGTTCACTTGTAAAATATTACTGAGGAATGGTAAGACAGTTTCCCAGAGTGACATGGGTATAAAGCCATAAAGACGTATAAAACGTCTGTGCTCATGCAATTTGAGAAGGTGAGAAGTTTGACATGAGCAATGGAACGTATTAGCACCAGAGCTAGATAGTCAAACATCCTCATCTAAAATGGGCCACAGAAATATGCTGACACAATACATTTCTTTTCTGTAAGTAATTACCAACCATTTTATGTGATTTCTATTTAAGTGCAGAATATACAAGCTTCACAACGAGATGTCTGTCTGTCCACTGTGTTGCTTTCCAGTCATTAGTTTGAAGATGCAAATGTCACAAAAATGATGAGATTTCCAGCTAATGAAGATGGCATACTAGTCAGCAGTTCACCATTTTTTTCCTCCAAAGGTTTGTGTAAGTTATTTTTTGCTATAACTCTATGGGAAAGGGAAAGGTTTCATTCACCTGTCATTTGACTTATTCACAGGTATATAATGTTTTTGGTGCTATTATGAATGGTTTTATGAATATAAATGGCATTTCTAAAAGTCATCATAGTGCCCGTTATTGGACTGCCAGTCTCAATAACTAGCATTATTTATCTCCTCCTCTCTTTTTTTCTCCCTCTGTGTCTCTGTCTCTCTGTGACTCTCTGTCATGCTCACCCTTCCTGCCTTCCTCTCTCTCTCCATCCCTCCTTCCCTTCCTCCATCCCCCTCCCCCCTGTTTTTCCTTGCACCATGGAGGACTTCAGACATCTTTCTTCTTTCTCTATATTATTGCCCTTGAAACAATGTCTCTCATCAAATGCACAGATAGCCCTGTGGACAATAGGTCCCAACTGTTCTCCTGATGTCACTGCCTACCCCCAGCTCTCAGTGATTTTTGGCCATTCCTGTCTTTTTACAGGGGATCTAAGTTGACTTTCAGAAATGTTACTGATTGTGCAGAAAATACAGAAGTGCTTGCTGTACAGTTTCTTACGATATAATTCTCATAACTCCAAGTAGTAATACAATCTATCCTAACTTCAAGAGGTAAGCAAACGACCTATTTCCTGCTATCTAGTGGTAGGTGTTAATTAGATAGTAACAACTAGTTTTTGTACCTCATACATCTGGTTAGAATTCCTACCTAGGGCTGTGTTAAACTCTCATATATTAAACTGACATTCCCTTTGTGTATACTAGCTATTTAATCCTTACCAACTGAATTGCTTCTTCTCTCTCAGTGGTGACACAGATACAGGCCAGATTAGACCAGATTAAAAGTAGATAAAGGCAGGCTTATTAGGAGACAGCTCTTGAGCAAGCTCCCCAATCTCATAGGTGGAGTTTAGTAAAGTCTTGCACATGGGCTAAAGGATTTTATAGAGCTTAGGTAAGGAGCACCCATCCTATAGGGTGTTCATGGAGGATGTAGAACAAGTGGAGTTAATGAGATGTCTCTAGAAAATTAAACATGCTCAGGAAAGTTAAAGAACTGGGCATGGGGTCCCCAGTGGAGGAGCTGGAGGATGGTCCAGAGGAGCTGAAGGGGTTTACAGCCCCCTGGGAAGAACAATGATTTCAGCCACCCAGACACCCCAAGACTCCCAGGGACTGAACCATCAACCAAGGGGCACACATGGTTCCAGCCAAAAATGTGGCAGAGGAAGGCCTTGTTAGGCATCAGTGGGAGGAATGGTCCTTGGTCAGGTAAAGGCTCAACAGAGGCCCAAACAAAGGGAAACTGGGGGGCAGTAGGGTGAGGAAGTGTGTTGGGTGGAGAGGCATATACATGGAGGCACGGGGAAGGAAGAGAGGGGTTGGGATCTTAGAGGAGGGGGGATATCGGGAAAGGTTTTATCATTGGCAATGTAAATGAAGGCAATATTCAATAAAAATAAATAAAATTAAAAAAAAAAAGAACAGGTCCTAAAGTCAAACAGTCAAAACAGCAACCATATAAGGCAGCAGTCCTTAAGGGACTTGTGACTCCAAGTTCAATAATGTTTATATCTTTCCAATGTTTCTCAGACTTTATAAAATTCAGATTGCATTCTATTGTTATTGACTTGTAATTTGTGCCTTCCTTTATATGACATGACTTAGTGCTTCCACAAATTTATTTTAAAAGGAAATTGTAAAAATGGCAATACACATTGAAGAAAGGCAAAGGTCCTATTATTCTTACATGTAAAGAGTAGAACACTTTATACCAGAGAATGACAAAGAGATATGACTCTGACACCAGGAAGTATAAAAAATATTGGTGATGAGTAAATGAAAGACAAACAGATTGCACCAGTCTGTATGAAATGAGATTCTCAATTAATGAGCTAAAAATCCTGGCAGGGAAGAGAATAGGAAGGAATTGAGGTTTGGAACCGAGGCTATGACATATTTATGGGCCTCAGTGAAACAGACTAAATCTGAAGAAGAATCACTGATGGGAGATGGACAGTCCCAGAGGAGGGATAGGGCCAATGAAACCAAAATACCATTGAAAGAAAGATATGAATAAAACTCAAAGAATACCATAATTCCAGAAAGTCTGAAGCATGGTACTGACATGGTTAAAATAATGTTGATCTTGTAATCAGAGGGCATAGTTCCAGTGAAACACATAATATGTTACTCAACTTTCTCAAATACACCTCCACTTCACTGTCCACGAACAAGACTCCATTGCCTCTACCTCCTTCTTTTAAGCACCATTTTCCCAGAATCCTCTCCTTAATATTGCCCCTAGTTTCTATCTGAAAATGACAGGTCCTCCTGCTCTTAGATGGATTTTATGGGAGAGAGAAAAATAGTAGATATGAGTTGGTAGTCAAGTCCATAGGACGGAAGTCACAGATATGATTTGAAAACATAGGTCACTATCTTGAAACAATCTGTGAATTAATAATGTTTTTAGAATAGGGATGGAGTGAATTGGCAAGGCGATCACAATTCCCCTTTTGGTTTCTTCTAGTGCTTTGATATGTCCTACAAATAACATGTGCCCCCTGATTCTAAGAGAAATTTTCCACAATATATTTATGGGAAAGAGAAATGAAAAAATTTCAGAACTTTTTAATTTTAAGACATAGTTTAAAGCAAGGAAGAAGAGACACAGTTTAAATGGTGATGTATAATCATGACAATTATCTTTATTCCTTTACAATGGAAATGAATTCAAGGGATTTTCATCAAATATATAGAAATCTCTTTTTAGTATTCTTCTCCCTTTATTTTTATTTTAATTTACGTTTTGCTTCCTTGTGTGTTTGCATAGTCTGTATATATGTGGTACCTGTGAAGACTAGAAGAGTATGTTGGCCACACTGGAACTGAAGTTACAGAAGATTATGAGTGCCCATTTTGGAGCTGGGTTTTGAACCCAGAACTTCTGGAAGAGCAAGGAGAGCTTTTAGCTGCTGAGCCATCTCTTTACCCCCCCCCCCCACACACACACCTTTTACATTTGACCTAAAACCTTTGCTACTAATACACTGGGTGTTATTTGAGGGGGGTGAATAGAGGGCCTTTTCCTGTGTTTCCTTCTTAGTAAAGATGAAGCTTGAGGATGATATAGACCAGCCGTAGCATAAAAGGCCCCCAGACTTCAGTACAATTGGCTTCATGAAGGAAGTGCCATCCCAACCATAAAACTTAGCGTGTATATAGCACCATCTGCCAAACCAAAAACAAAGAACAAGTCCATCAAAGCTCTGGGAAGTTCTCTAAAAGTTCTAACCTTCTATCTTGCATTCTCTATTTCTACTTCTGGCTAACTGTTTTCGTTAACTCGAATATCTCAACCCAGGATAGAGTTTTTGTGCTTAAAAGTTCACAGAGAAAGGCTGGGGAGACCTAATAAGCAATGCAGTCACCAGCTGCCTAATAAAGGCTTTCTATTGGCTTAAAGTTGTGTCTGAGTAGTCTTTTCTGGTGGATACCCCACAGGAGTGGGATGTTTGTCCAGGAAGGCCCTGGTTCAGCTTTCTGCATTACAGAAGGCCGAGAGGCAGAAAACAGACAAAGAGGCAGAGGACTGACTTGCTGCAGTCAGTCCACCTTATGGTTGCTTGGCTGTGTGAAGACTGTTGCCATGTAACCTCTGCATTGCACGGATGCATCGCACTTTACCCCGAAAGGCACCTCCTTTGTTAGAAAGCTTGTCCTTTTAACAAAGAAGAGTCACTGGCTGGTAATCTAATCATTGAAAAAGAGCCTGGAGTTTTCTGGCAACACAAAAGAGAAACAGTTTGGGGAGAAAATACTTGCAAGGAAGAGCTGGAGAGGAAGGGGAAAGGACTTTAAATAATTACACAGCCAGTGTCAGCTGGGACAATGCTCCACTGACTGAAAGGAATCTGAGTGTGGTGGCATCCTGTCACCAGTCCCAAGAACCGACCAGCCTAGAGTTCACCAAGAGGAGGAAGCAAGTTGGAAAGAGTCTTTTCTTTAAAGATATTTTTGGTTGTCCTGATGAAAGGATGAGATATATTTTTTTCTAGACCTGTTATATATTTAGAAATGAGAACGACAACACGGCATTTTTTATTGCTTTGGGACAGGGCACATGTTTTTGTTGGATGCAATCAGGATGTTAGGGATCTGATTGAATTGTTGTTGTTTTTGTGTTTGTCCGCCGCACGTCATGTTTGCAATCTGCTAAAGCCAGATGTGTCAGGGAGCGATGTGGAAAGTAGCTACCCAAACACGCATGACTGAGTTTTAAAATGCAGCCTGACTTCTATTAACACAAAGTTCATGCTTATTCACATTTCTTACTTTAGCAGCTTTCAGTAGACTTTTCTTGGAAGACAGTTATTGATCCAGTTGGAAGCTATCAACAGGAGAACTGTATTATTTGACAGTTCTGCAGATTGACTCCACTGTCAAGATTCGACCCTTTGTGTTTCTGGCAAGTTTTTTTCCCCAGTTTGCAAATGTTGTTGCCATGCAGTAGGCTCACATAACTATTCTGTGGTTTTGTGCTCATGGACTAAGCTCTTTACCCATGTTTGTAAGGTCACCATCCTGCTGGGCATTGTTCTTAACATGTAATTTAATCTTTATTAAATATACCCTGAAAAAAAATCCTTTCAAATGGAGTCAGCTATAAGATTACAGCTTCAAGATCTGAAATTTGCCAGGAAGCAGTCCAGTCTACTGCAGGTGATTTACAATATTAGAGTCACAATCATGACAAATTGAAGATGTGATACATACATATATCATAAGAGAAGGTCTTGTGGATGTAAACTAAAATGTTCTTTAAAAATGTATCATTTTGTTCATTCTATGTGTATATGTATGTGGATAAGCATGTGTCAAAGAATGAGATGTGTTGCTTATAACTTGCAGAAGTTGACAGATTCTCTCCTTCTAATATGTGAGTTCCTGGGATTGAAAATTGTTTTTTAGGCTTGCTTCACGTGCCCTGAAGGCAACTGAGCCTTCTTACCAGTCTATAATCTCTTTCTTGATACTGTGCCACTGTAAAAGTTCGAAAGTAGCTTTAAAAGGGACTTTCATGCTTGCACTTTACAGCTCTTGTTAAATTTAAGAGGCACAGCATCTTGTACTTGGGTTACATTTACTAATGTGCTAGTATACTTCCAGGTCAAATATTTTGTGTGATCCCTGCAATGTGCTTGTGACATGAAACCTGTCATTAGACCTTGGCTGAGGAATATGAGTCAGAGTATGGTTGAGCAGGCAATGGGCATGCTGTAAACTTCGCAGATGAGACATTCCAGCTTTACTCCCAGGAGAGGTTCAATTAGAGGTTTGAGATATAGGACCTTCTCTTTAAAATCAGCATGCTGTATTCTGTAAAGCCTCATGATTTCTCCTAGCTTTAAGAGTTGTGTTTCTATGAAAGCCAAACAAAATGGAGCAATGGGCAGTCAATAAACACTAAATTAGTAAAGCCATTAACTTAGAATTCTGCTTTCATATCCTATAACTATTAGAATCTTTCAGAAATATTAAAGTTTTAGCATCAAAGTCCTTCAGCCCTATTTTCTTGGCAGTGTTTAGTCTTACGTGAGAGCTACTTCAGTGGAAAAGGCACAGAACACAAGACTCCACCTAAAACTGAATAGGAGACATTATCTGTTTCTATGCTGCTACACTAGTGAACTGTATTTTTCCTTAGGGGGAAAAAAAAAAACAGGGGAAAAGTAAAGCCTGAAGATGGTTGAGGCTGGCTATAAATCCAGTGATTTATAAACAAGAGTTGTGATGGGAATAAAACCCAATGTCCTTATAGGGAAAGGTAGACATGTAGTGATTTGTACATGCGCCACACATCATGGTTTGGTTTTTTAAAGAAGCTTATGGTGGTGCTAAGGGCAAGCCTGTAAAATGAGACATGAGATGTCTGGCAGATCTGAAGCACAAAGGACCCTCTGAGAGAATTTGTGTTTATACTTGCACAATGATGGCTGTAAGCAGATCTTTCTAAACAAGAGGGAGCAATTTAGAAGGATTAAGGGATCTGAAGTTAGTGGAGTGTGTGCCACAGTTCGCTTTCTTTCCAAAGCATCCGTGAACTTAAGCTCCTCATGCTGATAAACCTAGAACAAAGGAATTTTGAAGAGTTCCATTTATGGAATTTGCTTCCTATGGGATCTTGTTGCTTGTGACATGACTTTAGAATGCCATTTCTTTTGTTCCATGAGGCTAATCCATTTTGGTTATTTTCTATATAGTAGCTAACATTTTCAATGAGGTAGCTTCCTAAGGTTTAAGAAGAGGCTGTATATGTTTCCAGCCTGGCTTGTTGTTGTTGTTGTTGTTGTCATTGTTTACATATGTTTCAAATACAATGAAAAATGTCTTTCAGTTGCAATTCATTCCTGTTTTTGCCTCCATTCCAAAATAAAATCAGCTTGGGGAAGTGGATATCATAATACAGTGCTTACTCACTTTTGATTTAAGTTGGAAACAAAGAAACAGTGCAGCAATAGCACTTTCCTTGAACACTGTTACAAAGGCTAATGTAAGCCTGCCTTTCAGATAAAACCACATAATTAATCCTTTGCCTAAGATTCTCAACTAACCCCTAGTGTCTTATATTTGTCTTGTGTTAGGAGAAATTTCAGGAAGAAACCTTTTCTTGTGTGGGAAGAGCCCATGTACTTAGAGGGAACATGGAGTGTCATTACTAGTTAATGACTGAGTTAGACAACTGTATACTGAAATTGTTGTTTTACATTTTAGGTAAGAATATTGTTAAAAACATCACTTTCTCCATGAATCTATACTTCACTATGTTGCTCAAGCAGGCCCCAAAGTCCTGGGTCTAAGTATGGAAACCAAGTCTACCAAATAGTTGGGTATAGTTAATCCATGTGAAGCATTCGTGCAAAGACAAAGGACTGATTAGTGTGATCTGGGGGAGAAGGAAATTTACATGAAATCATCCATGCATAGTGTACTTTATTAACTGTTTCATTGTATTCATATGATACAGGCTAAATAGTAATCATAATTACAGCAACCTCATGGTATTAATTATATTTACTACATACTTCCTCTATGGGCCTCATCCGTGAACTGCATTTGGAACAACTGTGTCTGTGAAGCTTTCTTGTTGGCACTACTAGAGACACAAGGGTGCTATAGCTCCAGTTTCATTCCGATGATTCTAAACAAAAGTATTATATAGAATCAACTCCTTTAGAGACTCACCAAATAATTAGCCACTTTGCATAACTTTCAGGAGAAACATTTTCAAGTGATTGTTTTCATAATTTATGAATCTAAGAATATATACATTTACAGGTAAGATTTCACTAGGGGCTTTCTTTCTTTTCAAAAGTTTGAGAATTCTACACAGTATAATTTTATCATACTGTTTCTCTTTCCCCAACCCTTTCCAGATACTCCCCTTACCCACCTACCTAACTTAACCTCATGGACTGTATTTCTCTTAGAAGAAAAGCAAAAAACTCAGGTGATAGCAGATGATGGTGAGAATGTGGAGAAAGAGGAAAACTCATTCATTGTTGGTGGGATTGCAAGCTGGTACAACCACTCTGGAAATCAGTCTGGCAGTTCCTCTGAAAATTAGATATAGTATTATCTGAGGACCCAGCTATACCACTCCTGACTGGGCATATACCAAAAAGATGCTCCAACGCATAATAAAGACATATGCTCCACTATGTTTATAGCAGCCTTATTTATAATAGCCAGAAGCTGGAAAGGTGTCCTTCAACAGAGGAATGGATACAGAAAATGTGGTACATTTACACAATGGAGCACTACTCAGTTATTAAAGACAATGACTTCATGAAATTCTTAGGCAAATGGATGGAGCTAGAAAATATCCTGAGTGAGATAACCCAATCACAAAAGAACACATATGGCAAGCACTCACTGATAAGTGAATATTAGCCCAGAAGGTCAGAATACCCAAGATACAATTCACAGAACACATGAAACTCAAGAAGAAGTAAGACAAAAATGTAGGAGCTTCAGTCCTTCTTAGATAGGGGAACAAAATACTCACTGGAGCAAATATGGAGACAAAGTATGGAACAGATTTGGAAAGAAAGGCCATACAATGATGGCCTTTCATTCACTTGGGGGATCCATCCCATATACAGTCACTGTTGTGGAAGTCAAGAAGTGCATACTGAAAGAAGTCTGATATAGATGTCTCCTGAGAGTCTCTGCTAGAGCCTGACAAATACAGAGGCAGATGATTGCAGTCAACCACTGGACTGAGCATGAGGTTCCCAATGGAGGAATGAAGAAAAAGGACTGAAGGAGCTGAAGGGGTTTTCAACCCCATAGAAAGAACAAAAATATTAACCAACTAGAACCCCCTGAGCTTCCAGGATCTAAACCACTAACCAAGGAGTACACAGGAAGGGATTCTAGCCACATACGTAGCAGAGGATGGCCTTGCCAGGCATCAATGGTAGGGGAGGCCTTAGTTCTGTGAAGGCTCGATGGCTCAGTGTAGGGGAATTTGAGGGTGGCGAGGCAGATTGGGTGGATGGGGGAACACCCTCATAGAAGCGGGGGCTGGGGGGAGGGAGGATAGGATAGGATAGTGGGTTTCTAGGCATGGGGTGTAGGGGGGTAACAGGGAAAGGGGAAAACATTTAAAATGTAAATAAAGAAAATATTCAATAAAAAAGAAAAAATGAACAAAATAGAAACTGAAAATAAAGAAAAAAAAAAGAAAGAAAAAGAAAAGAAAACCAAAAGCAAAAGGCCTCTAAAAATCATCATCTTCAGGTTGTGTTAGGCAAGTTCTCCAGAGTATGAGTTCTCCATTGTTCTCTGTCCTTCCTTTCTTTGGTAGAGCCTCAGATGACTGTGTTGACTAGCATTTCATACACATAAGATAGTCAACTTAATTTGAGAAGTTTATTTGAACTCAGTTGCTTTGAGGTGTGGATAGAAAGAATGCCTTTGTAAGGCAGGATATTATAGTGCAGAGAACAAGGAAGAGAAAAGTCTCTTATCTCTTGTTAGTCAATGATTATACAAAGAGAGAGAGAGAGAGTTGGAGGTCATAAAATTTCCTTCAGTAATGTTCTCCCTTAGGAGAGAGTTGAAATTCCATTAAGTTCAATCTCTTATGGTTCCCATACTTCTAATAATACCACAAGTTGGAAATTCATCCCCCAACAAACTGTAGTTTGGGGCCTGTGGAGGAAGCCTGGACTGAACACTGAGTGACCTAGTTACTGCCTAATAACATAGGCACAGCTGTGTTAAGGTTGAAAGCTTCAGACCATGGGAAATTGCAAAGCCTTCTCCATGTGGGTCAACCTCAGAATCAGCAGTCTTCCTTAAGTTCCAGTGCAATTGTTAGCAGTCTATGCAGAAATCAGAAATTGCAGCTTTCTCCTCATCGATATTTATAGTTGGACACCTAGATGTTTCCAGCTTTCCTACAAAGATCAACTCCTTCCTTCCATACCACATGTGCAAAATAAGCAAGCTGACATTCCAAGTTTCTACATAGTTGGTATGGTTCCATTAGAGATTGTACAGACCACTGATCCAAGATTTTCTGTGTCCCCATGTCTGTTACCACTTTCTTCATTCAACACCCCAGTTTGGTGTCCAGAACCTTCCAGGAAGTGGGGAAGGAGTGATGTACAGTCCAAATTGGAACTAATGATATAAGAGATGTTTCTCATGGATGAAAAGATCCTCACATGTTAAGAACAACCATTGCTTTCTTAGAGGATGCAGGCTTTGTTCTAAGGATGTACAAGACAGCTCTCAACCATAACTCCAGTTTCAGAGGACTTATTTCCTATTTGTAGTTTCTGTAGCAAGTAGACAAGCATCTAGGGAACATATATGCAGACACATAAAGGACCATAAACATTTACAAACAAGAAAAACTTAAACTTTATAGAATTCTGCAAACCACTATATTCTGTATATCAATTCCAAGGTCTCTCTGATTTTTAAAAACAACGGACTATGGGATTGTATTCTAATGCGCTCTAATTGATCATACACATGTTTGACTCCCCAAGAAATGAAAAACATAATGAAAGGTGTGGCTGTTCCACTCCTTTATCCTCTTGAGAGGGCTGTGGCCTAAGAATTTATAGACACTAAAATTAATTGGTTCCCTATTCCACTTCTTTTGTATAGTTAATACACATTATATAAACATTTATGTATATGTACATATATACATAATATACATTTTGAATAATAATCTTGTTATTATATATCCTGTATATATTGCTGAAAACCAACAGTTCAATATTCTTTACTAATAAATCAGCTCAATTGAGAAGCAGACTTATGAAATTATTAGGGAAATAGAAAGTTGAAAATAATAAAATTATTTTTCCTATGGGATTGCTAGATTCAATATTCAAGTAACATTGATCTCCCCTATTATTTCCTACATCTTGCTTTCTTCCTATACAGTCTTCAATAATTACAAACATTTGTTTTTATATTTACAAGGCATGAACAATTATAATCTGTTGAACAACCAGGTTCATTGAGCCTCCCAACTATTGGGTGTAGAAATTTAAGGTTTTCAGAATTGATGGGTAATTTTTAGGATGAGTGTTTGTTGATCAAGTTGTCAACATGAGTCAAATCTTACCTATCTTAAAAAAATGAAAGTGTGAACTTCTAATATTTAACCTTAGTGAATAGTGAATAGCTTTCAAGTATTACTCCGAGTGCCTGATCGGTAGAGTGTATCTGATACCTTCCTGAGAAAGTCAAGGAGTAAATTACCAAAAAAGGAGGGGGCTGAAATTTTGCCTTGAGAGCAACGTTAAGAAGCAGGATTTCCCACTGACTAAACTGAGTTTCAGAAACACTGCAATTGTATATATGTGAAGTATTCTTGTATATGTAATATCAGAAAAATGCAAAATGATTGAAGAATCTATGCACACAAGTGAAAAAAAAAGAAAGAAAAGAAAGACCTACGGCACAGGCAGCAATGTGATGCAGTGAAGAGATAAATATCTGTAAACACTTAACAAGTTCTTACTCTCACAGAAACAGAAACGTCACTGCACTTTTTAACACTCACCTCCCTTCTTATGAAAACATTTGGATTTTTGGAATGGGTATAAGGATTGAAAATTATTTCTTTAAACAAAACTCAAATATGTAAATAGATGTCAATTTCCTTATAGAACATAATTATCTTTAAGCATTAAAATCCAAGAATTATGCTAAATCTACTTATTAGATATATACACTATATGAACTAAGAATATTTCATTTTCAATTGCAACCTAAATCAAGTATGCAAATTAGAGTTCTCTAGAGGACATGAACCTAACTTTTCTATTTGGTTATTTATTGATCTATCTGCTTATAATCTACCTATCTACATTCTTTCTCTTTCTACCTTCTAGATATAATTTACATATCAATATTTCAAAAGGAATTTATTGGTTTGGCTTCAAGCTATGAGGCTGGATAGTCCAACAATTGTGACCTGCATGATTGAGAAACAGAAAACACAGTAGCTGCTCAGTTCAAGAAGCAGACAGCCTGCAAAGCTCCACTCTTCTTATCAAGAACTGGATGCTCCCTAGATAGTCAGTGGTGTGATTTTGTGTTGAAAGACTGAAGAATTCGCAATATGATGTTGCCAGGCAATATTAGCACCAAGAGCCATATTTACTCAGGAAGCATGTACCATCCATTTGTTTTTTGGCTTCCTCTTTTCTCAATGTTTATTCTTATCTGGATCCCTAGAATGATAATGGTGTCACCTGTATGGAATTACTACCCCATATGCCAGTCCTCTTATCTCCTTTAGATTCAGTGAACCTAAAATCCAGAAAAATGCTGGAGATATATTGGAAAAAGTTATACACCCATTTCACTAGCTATATATATCTTCATATAGTCATATTGGTAATCAAGACCAGCTATCATAATAAGAAATAATCACAGCATAATAAAGCATAAGAGATAGTTTTTCTTTAGTATGAAATCAAGTTATGTTGGGGTCTAGAATTTTTTCACAAATTTAGGACTATCAGGAAGCCACAGTCTTTTGGACTGTTTCATTTCACATTCACAGGAGGTCTATTTTTCTATGGACTGTGGACTATATACAGTTATGTTATTACTTTTATGGTTTTCAGCAGTAATGTGAGATAAAATAAAATGACAAATATATCTTTAAATAATAAAAATTATAAAAATACACATGGAATTTCTACTTAAAGTGAAAATGGGACTGTTTTGCTGGGTCATGCTGACCAAATGAAACCCAACTCAATATGATGCCCTAGCGATGCTCAGATCTGATGCACGTCTGAGAAACAGGGAACTCCTTTATCTCCACCACCTTTCCTCAAGGCTACTTGTCATTGTTTCTTTAGCATCAGTATAGAGATGTCATCTATCCACTTGGGATCCATGAGTTTGAATAAATGCTAACTTCTAATTGTCAAATTTTGTCACACACTTCAGATGATAGAATGGAGAGAGAGTCCAACTTCATTGTGTTCCAGGAATCTGTGCCAAGAAGGAGAGCCAAGTACAGTTGGACTAAAATGAAGGAAATTCTATTCTTAGGGAACCTTTTCAGCTACCAAGGTCCCAGAAGTACAAAGTTGAAACGAGTGCCACTAATGTGGTTGCAAAAGTTACATAACACATTCCTTCTAACAAGAGTATTATTTTTGATTTTTTTAATAATTTCCCTTCTTTATGCTTGTAATATAGGTGATAACTTTTTTTTTCTCTTTTCATTTTAGAATTCTATAGGATAGGTCAACCTGTAATACAACATCAGATCAATCATAACCCCAATGAGAATAGGTGATCAGTGGGTGAGTTAAGTGTGGTATGCATTATTCAGTTAACTTGTTAATATTAGACCACATCCCATTCTGAGGAGTGTTGTCTCTTGAGCTCCTACCTCTCACATGTTAGGCATATAGACCTCTTGAATGCTATTTACAGAGTCTAGTTTATAAAAGAGCTGTTTGAGGTATTGGTCCCTCTCTACATATTGGAAACCTATTTCAGGACAGAAATTTGTAGGAAAATTTACTTAAGGGAGTCCTAAATATGATGAAAGTCTTACCTCTCTCATGAACTGTCTGGGAAATTTTTGTCAAAACATAATCTCCCCAAACCTTCTCAGTTGTCATGCATGGCTTTGGACTAGACTTTTCCACAGCCTTGAAAGTACAATAGGTTTGACCTCAAGGTGGTATGCGCACTCTAACTCTAGTTTGGCTTATGTTCTACTATGGAACTTGAAATCCCAACACAATGAACCCTCCTTTTCAGTCTGGCTTAAATCCTAGGTTTTGGGGGAAAGAGAACTCCTTCCCATTGCTCTCTCTCTCTTGCACTTACTTCCTATGCTGCCATTTCTGGGTAACTTTCAGGTTTACAACATTTCCAAGACAGTTCTGAGACTTTTTCAGGATATGCGTAGCTTTCCTAGGTGAGTCAGCTGAAGTACCAATGTCCTTAACATCTTTTTAGGTCCTTAATCTTTCTTTCCATAATTGTGTTGTCATATCCTATTTCTACCTTCTATCTATAAAATAAGCAGACTACACCAGAAATGTGTTAATAAATACTTATAAAATAAACAAACGTGCATAATGAGGAGAAAGTATGTGTGTATCTGTGTATGTTAGAAATAGATATAGATAAATGATAGATGAGAAGGGGGGGGAAGAGAGAGAAGTACTCTTTTGAAAGTACTATTGAAATCTAATAGCTAATATGTTCTGTAAAAGATAAAACTGAGTCCAAGTAGATGATCAGAATGTTTATTTTAAAGTTGCAGAAGGATTATGGAGCACCTGAAATAATATCTGATACATAAGAAGTGACCACAGATATTAATTGAGATGATCAACACAGAGTGCCCTGCAGCAGAATTTAGTCTTTTATGGGAGGCAATGTAGTTAAATCAGTGTGCTTCAGAATATATCATTTCACTGTCCTGCTGAGAGTTTGGAATCTGGACGCTGTTGACTTGGCATCAAATCCTGGTTCAATTACTTTCTAACTGTGAGGAATTGTTATTTTACAGCTTTCAGATAGAGTAAATATTGTTGTTTTTTCTCTAGGTTATAAAATACATAAAATTATGTCACACATGTAATATGTGTGGCATATTTATATACATACAATAATGTACATATCAATATCTACTCAGGAAATTAAAATATTCTCTATATAAGTATTGTGCTGTTAATGAAACAGATAAATGGAGGGCAGAGAAACCAAAGATTGGGTGTTGAGAGACATCTCTGAGGACAATAGAGTTAGAAAAGCAATACAACATTCAAGGAAGGGTAATGTAGGCGATTTTGGGATAGGTCATGTGGTGTGTTCCCCAGGGAGCACTGAGTCTGTATCCATGAAGACCTGCTGATTTAAAGGGGATTGCTGCCATCCAAAACCAACAAAAAGAGAAATGTCTCAACTTCAATTTTTCTGCTGCCCTCTAATCTCACACCAGTGCCTCCTCTTGGTTGAATTTGGCCAGACACCAGCAGAAGCAAGTGCCTGGGGAATTCAGCCTTGCTGCCAATTAGAGCAGGGTGACAGACAGGGAGAGACCTGTGAGCCAACAGTGAGTGCTTTGATGTGTGTATAAAAGACAGTTCCTTCATTGTTGCCTGTTTATAGAAATGGAGCATTTAAGCCACGTGAGACATTTATATGACACTATGACACATTATGTATCCAGTTGATGTTTGTTATTGCTACTATTGAATTAACTTCACATAGCAAGTAATGGAAGCAATGTCTGAACATTCTTCCATCATCTAGGGATTGTGGAAATTCCTAGTTTTTAATATCTAGTATATTTCTTTCTGGTGAGCTATATATAGGGTAGCAAAATGTTTGAAGTATGGAACAGCGAGTAGCTGATGACATAAGATATCAAATTTAGATATATCTTCCCCTTGTATAATTGTATTGTTTTGCTTTGAACACATGTTGGTGAACTGTAAAGATACCATTTAGATTATATTTTGAGAGAACTTTAATAATGATAATAACAATAATAATTCATAATAATAATAAAAATCTGCCTGCCTCCTGAGTGTATTTAAAGAAACTTGTCTCGTATATTGTAAGCATGGAAAATTTATGTTCTTGCCAAGTAAAATACACATATAAGCCATTAGTAAAACCTTTTCATTGTTATTATATTGCAATTTTGTGCACAGTATTTGTATTAAGAAAAACAACAGCCTTTCTATAGTGATTATTAGTGTCATTCTACTTCTGTGTTCTATAAACTGCCTATTTTCTCATGTCTAAGTTCTGATTTCAGATAACAGAAAATTCTTTTTTTTAGATATATTCTTTATTTGCATTTCAAATGTTCCCTTTCCTGGTTTCTCTCTCATGAAAACCCCTTAGCCTATCTGCCCTCCCACCCCTGCTCATCAATCCCCCCACCCCCACTTCCCTGTCCCGGTATTTCCCTATTCTGGGGCATCTAGCCTTCTCAGGACCAATGGCATCTCTTCCCTTTGGTGTCCAACAAGGCCATCCTTTGTAGCATATGCATCTGGAGCCATGGGTCCCTCCCTGTGTACCTTTTGGTTTACGATTTAGCCCCTAGAAGCTCTGGGGGTACTGGTTGGTTCATATTATTGTTCCCCCTATGAGGCTGTAAACCCCTTCAGCTCCTTGGGTCCTTTCTCTAGCCCCTCCATTGGGGACCCTGGGCTTAGTCCATCGGTTGGCTGAGAGCATCCACCTCTGTATTTTTCAGGTACTGGCAGGGCCTCTCAGGAGACAGCTATATCAGGCTCCTGTCAGCAAGCACTGTTGGCATCCACAGTAGTGTCTGGGTTTGGTGAGTGAGTTCCCTGACTGCTCTTATCCTTTTTCTCCACTAAGCCGCAAATCTAATAGAATTACAATGGGCAATATTCTTTTTCCACCCCCAGCAGAAATATCACATCCATGGCTAACCCTGTTATGCATATTCTATTCTTGTAATCCATATCTTGATAAATAAAATGATCTTTCCCTTTTCCAAATCAGAAATCGTTACAATGCTTCCTAAGCACTTTCTTTAGCTTTCTTCCTGATCCCACCTAAGTTGCTAATCCTAATCATCCGAATGGATAATTCACTTGGCAAATTTATTTTACTACCTGTGTGATAGATAACTGTGTGTGTGTATGCTTCGGAGTTAATAAGTTTGATTAAAAGATAATTCCCAAACATTCATTCACCTGAATATACTTGTTCAAAATTTTTAATGTGGTATTATGAACCATGTACACAGGAGTACAGCATCATAGCTATCATGGTCTTTCATTAGAGAAACCATGCTCTGAAGGTGCAGATCCATATATAGTGCTGTGGAGAGCCCTGGAGAGAAGTAATGGTCACATGTGTTGTCCTTTATATGCCTTGGCACAAAGTATTCTGGGGGCTTGCCATTCATCAATCAGGACAAAATTGCTGCTGTACAAAAATTCATTTTGACAGGCATAAAAATACTCGATGTGTTCTTAAGCCAAAATTAACTTAAAATACTTGGAATGTATTGTTATTTTCCTGTCAGTTGTAAACATACCTTAAAAGGAGAGAAACTGTGTTCCAGAGAATATTTCTCAGAATCTGGGCCCCCTGCTTATAGATAGTTTCCAAATTTTTCCAAAGAAATAACATGTGTGTTGTCAGGTTGTAATGCAGACTCTTGTGTTTGTGTACAGACCTCCTGAAAAGGTCATTCTGAGTGCTGGCAGACGAATAGCCTTGGACTTGAACTGTAACAACAGTACTTCCCTTGTCTCAAGGATACAGTCCTTTGATATGGATTTTGAATGGCCATCCACTGCAGTCATATTTTTCAACTCCTTAAAGTCTCTCTCTCTCTCTTTCTCCTTCTCCCTCTCTATCTCTCTTTTCCCCATTTCTCTGCAGAACCCTGACTAGTATAGACTTGTAAGACATTCCATATTTTATGAAATATTACTTCTGAATAGGCACATAAATCAAATAAGATAATAATTCACCTAGGCAAGGTTGCATACTCCTTCAATCCTAGGTTAGGAGAGGCGGAAACAGGCAGAACTCTCAAAGTTTGGGGGTAGCCTGGTCTACATAGTAAGTCCCATATTAGTAAGGGCTGGGGGACTGTGCTTTCTCCTACTCCATTTTCAAAGATATGAAATAAATAATGAAGTATAAGAATAATTTATTAGGCATCTTACAACGCTTTATATTGTATTTGGTGACTAGAAATTATGTACATTCAAATACGATTTAGTGATGCCCTTTCCCACTAATGTGCTCAACAATAATCGTGCACACGAGTTGCTGTTAAACAGGAGGCAATTGCCCCCAGTGATTCTTAGTGGGAAGATGCACACGTGAGTTGTCTTGATAATCTTCATAAATAGCGCTTGTCATGCTCCCAGTAGGAACCGTGGACTTTGCTAACCCTTTCGCAAGCATTATGTTATTTACACCCCAGAGAGACTCCATGAGGAAGATGCTAATGTTATAGCAATTTCACCAATGGGCAGATAAGATATACAGAGATTAAACAGTTTATGTTCAAAAAGTTGGTTAGTATTACAGCCAAGCTTCTGAGGCCTCTGAGCTACTTTGATGTCAGCTGGGAGAGAGGAGACATAGGAGGAAGGCCGAGTTGATAAAAATGAATTGAGTTTCTGCTGAGATCATCTTTGATCATCTTTGATCTCAGCAGTTGAGGAAACATGGGGAGTGGCTGGAAATGACTTTATTTTCTAGATGGTTTTACAGGACAAAAAAAACATGCAATCCTAGTTAACGGACAAATTTAATGATCTAATTTGGGTTTCAGAAAATAATACTGGTACCACTAGGGAGGAGAATGTGGAGGGAAATTAGATAGATTCACAGAGAAGAAACTCTCAGCTCCCTGGGTACTACAAATTACAAACTGTACTGATCTGTAGTGCTGGGAGGGAGAGTGGATGCTGAGTGATGAGTCAGGTGACCAGGGTCACTCACTGACTTGGACATATTCAAGAAAGAGAAAAACTTCAGAGGATTCCTAATGCCCCTTACTACCTTAGACCTATAGAGTGTGGCTAGGGAGATGATATGGCCATGTTATGACAAAGGCTAGGGATAAAGTGTATTTTGCTGGTGGGCAGAGGGACAAGACCTTGAAATAAATAATTATTTTACTGGGTGACCTCTAAAATATGCAGAGGTCTTATCTTTTCTGTGTTGACTCTGTTTTGCAAAGTACTGTTGGACATTGAGGTAGAGAGGCCTTTTTTCTGTTGCATATATATATGAAGATTGGAAAAGGGAAAGATGGAAACCCATAAGGTAGAGGAAGAGGGAGAGCTTTTTGAGATGTTTTATAGTGGCAGAGTTATAAAAATCAAAATACAGCTAACAGACTCATGATCTGGGAAGATGGTTCACAGAGAAATATTAGTAACATCTGGAAAACGGAAGTAGACAGGATTCAGAAGGAGAGTGAAGGACCTAAGATGCCAGAGGACAGATCCTAGTCTTGGCTTCTGCATTTAAGCTTGATTTACATATTTAAAATAATGATAACTAGCCACAACTGCTTTGCTAGATTTGGGAATGACCATCTTCTACATGACTGTGTTTTCATCATCATGGTTTATCCTCAGAGCATTGTGCCTGGCTATGTCAGGTATTTCTCAAATTCTTTTTCTGCACACACAGAGTTAGTAGTGCATTTTTGTGATGATAGAGTAGTGTGTGAGCCAGAATTGTTCCACCAGAAGTTATAGATTCTTTTTCACACGTAACCATTCCAGTTGATGAAAGAATTTCTTTTTCTTAGATTTTTTTCCCCAACTGTTCAGGACTTTGGCTACATGTAGGAAACAAGTGACTTCTCTGACACTGGACACTGAATGGCTGTACATTCTCATGCATTCTTGGTCCATGTCATGTGTTTCCTTTCTAAGGCCCATGACCTACCTCTGATGGCTGTGGGAAATTCAATACATTTGAAAAAAACCCCACAAAGATATTCATTATGTGCCATTCTCCAGTCTCCTTCTCTTCTCATGGGATTGGGTCACAATGGTTAGATTTAGTGGTTGGAGTTCAACACAAAGTGCTTCTTGGCAGAGGAGCTTGACAGAGAGAAAATTCCTCAGGCCAACTGGGCCTCAGCCGTGCTATTCACTAATAAGCACAGGAATAATGAACTACCCTGCAGAATTGTTATATGTCAATTTTATGAAAGACTCCTTTGGCTCTACAAGACATTCCAGGTGAAAGCTGTGCATAAAATTTCTAGATTTCACAGATCAGAGATCAAACCAAATCTTTAAACAAAAAGGTAGAAAGTGATATCCTTGTCTGACAACTTCAGTATTAATATTTCACAAGGGATACTATTTCAGATTCAAGTGTAAGATGATTATAATCCATACTTAAAGACCACGTATTAGTGGTGATATGATTTAGAATAGTAGAAATTATGCTTTTATGTTTAACAAAGCTAGGGCCACTCATAATTTCCTTCCTTCCTTCCTTCCTTCCTTCCTTCCTTCCTTCCTTCCTTCCTTCCTTCCTTCCTTCTTTTTCTTTCTTTATTTATTTCTTCCTATTTTGCAAGATGATAAAAGGCCAGAAAACTAAGGGCACATCTGCTTTACAAGTTTTGACTTTCTATCTCATCACAACAGATTATTAGTACACTAAGAATTTTGAAACAATGCTTTCTGGTTTTGAGATATAGCTTCCTAATTCATGGTTGTGATGGAAAATTATCCTAACAAAATCCATGCTCAAGAGAAAATGTTGTGATGGGGTAGGGCATGAGATAAAATCTTTAAGGTCAAAGACATTGGAGATAAAATGTTTCTGCATTTTGCTGGCTCATCTGGGAAACTTCAAAGCTTTTATCTCTTCATTTACAAATTGTTGATGTGGTGTTTCAAGCACTGGTGCTGCCCCTTTAGGAAGTGTTTAGTACGTGGTAAGCTTCGCTTAAAAGCAATATGTGATTTTAGCAGTAACTTAGATTGCTTAGTAACTTAGATTAAGATGTTTTCTGAAGGCAAGGATAGGGTAAGTTAGCCTATGGGTTATATAAGATAATAGGGCAAGACATACAGAACGAAATTAAGAATTTGCCTAAGAACACCCCCAGGGTATCTGGTGATGAGTAGAATTAGTGGCAGAATCCTGGCTGAAGGAATGCTAGATGTTTCTTCTAATCAACACATTGGCTGACCATTCTGGTAAATAGAGTATGAGACACAAAGAAACAAAGACAAACGGTTTGGAACTGACATGCTAATGAAAGCAACTACTTAAAACCCAACTAATTCATGGGTGTAGACAGCTGACTAAACTTTGGCAGTTGTAAGGTATAAAAACATGGTTCATGAACATTGGGATGTTGTAGGTATGCTTGCATAATGCGCCCCCAGGGAAAGCTTTTGAGATTACCATCTGTGTAAGGCCACCTCCTTAGAAGATTGGTGTTTAGTCTAATGCTCTGAAATTCCTAATATTTGATTAAGGATTCCATAAATTTATTTTTCAAGAAGACCCAGTCAAATATTTTTAGGCATCCCTGTTTAGCATTATTAACTAGATACAGGATTTTCAACCAGAGTGTTTCTGAACCATCTTTGTCTTCAATAATACCTAGACTTGGGTGTGGTTGTGACTGAGTTGTGGTTCAGGCCTCTAGTGTATGGGTCCCTAGAGACAATGTGAATGGCATATCAGTGCCCATGAGTTCCTTGTGATAAGGAATCTCCTATGCTAAATGTGCCAATATGTCAAGGTCTAGAAACTCTGACTTGGTATAGCTAATTTTGGCACGCGTGTTAACCATTGATAAACTGGCGGGCAAGTAAGCACTGCACAGTCCAATACTGTATATCCTGTTGTGCCGGGAACATTGCTGCTACTGACACAGTGTATTTTTATAACTAAGTCCAGTGTGGTAAAATCGAGCCAGCCTGATCTACAAGATGCTCATTTGATTTGGCAGCTCTAGTTAGCACACCAGCAGCACCTGTGTTACTCGTACATTTTATGTTTTAAAAGCTGGAAATGAAAAGATTAATTCTGGCTGAGTGGTCAGAAAAATCTGTTCTAAGCGCTAAATCATGTTTCTTGCTATAGTTCACTTCTGGGTCAGCTTCCTATTAGTGGGAGAGCAAACATCTCAATCTCTGAAATTCACTGGCTCAACAACTCATTGTCTGGCATTCTGGCCTGGGGTTTTCTTAGATTTTTCAATAATTGATACACCACATAAACAGGGCCTTTCCAATCCTTTGCTTTGTTGTTCTGCTTGTTAGTTCTTGCAGATTACAGAGACTGGGCCAAATATCTTTGCACACTGGAGATTATTTTGCATGGACCAAAATTGTAGGTTTCCTCTCTATGTAGGCAGGATCACTTCAGCCACAAGGAAATTAGGTTATGGCTACAGATCTATCACCCATATGTTAAGGTCATGCCAGAAATACAGAGAAGTATAAGCAGAGAAATAGAAGGAAAACATGAAATAAGGACTTAGAAATATGAATGTCAAAATAACATGAAATGCAAGTACTGATTTCTGTGGGACAATTAGAGTCTGTTTATGCAAGAGAGACAGGGGGAACTGCTCTGAGAAACAGTGGGGACTGCTCAGAGAGACAGTGAGGGCTGTTCTGAGAGATAGTGGGGCCTGCTCTGAGTTTGTTGTTTTTCTTTATGGTTTCTACTGCCTTCTTCTCACTTACCAAAAATTATGCTCATGGAAAGAAAGAACCACTGGAGCTAGATACATTAGGTTTCAAGTAATTTTTTTCTCTGCATTCAAGTTCTTTACCTATTAGTTGAAGGGACTCTGTAATCCCACTAAACTGTGGTTTCCTGGTGTTACTGTACAACTACCTTTGACAACATCCTGTAACTCAGGACTGCAAAAGTTATAACAACCAAGGTGTTTAACATGAGGCGAGTTCTACACGATAAAGACCATATTCCTGATAAAATCTAAGATATTTTAATTTTTGCATATCCTGCAGACTAAAAGGACTTAATCCTGTCACTATTGTTTTTAGTGACATTGACTATGGTCACTTAATTCCATATGGAAAAGCTGGTCTTTGCTTCCTAAGCGATTCATTACATACCTTTACAATTTTAACACTGTCACTCCAAAGGCGTTAAGAGGAAAGCTTACATTACAATCCATCCTGTTCCTTTGGATCACTATCCTTTTGGCTTAGGAAAGTTGTGCCTCCTTTCCCAGGAAATGAGTCAAACCAATTTCAGATGTCAGACTGGAAGAATAACTCAAGTAAACGACTTTGTGGATGAAAAAGAACATGAAAAACACATCTATTTGCTAAGACATGTGTAACAAACTGAATTAATTCCATCTTCAACTCTTAGAGTTATGAACCTCTGTATTTGAAAACAAGGCCTTTACAGTTATGGAGCTAAAAACATAGTGATGCTGTCTGGGCTGAGATGGCTGCTGCTAAGCATCTTCTAAGAAGAAACTGAGCTGCAGACACACAGGAGGAAAACCACTTGAAGAGACACAAGGAGACAGCCATGTGCAAGACAGGGAGAGAGGCCTAGAGTTTTTCTTTCCTACTTTTCAGAAACTAACTTTATGAAACCTTGCTTGAATTTCCAGTGTTCACAACCACGGACTGACAATGTTGTCACCTCCTATTCTGCGCAATTCTTTCATGGCAGTCCAAGGAAGCAGATGTAGAGTCCACTTATTATTTGGCACAGACCATGACCGGACCCTTGTTTACCATTTTTTTTATTACTTTTGAGTAAATATTTTGTCACTTCACAAATAGTCAAAATATAAATTCTATTCCTGTGTTTAACTCTTTGAGATGTCTAAGGAGGATGTATTGACCACCTGAAGTTTGGATTACCAGACATTAGTTTACCATTTGTATGGCGCCTCTTCAGTTGCCTTCTCAAAAATCTATTGATTCCACGTCATACTATCTAAGTGAATCTTTTGATTATCCCTCTGTATTAGAATGTGTCTTAGATTTTTTTGTTGTTGCTATGGAAAACTACAAAAATAGGAGGTATGGATACAGAAAATGTGGTGTATATACACAATGGAGTACTATTCAGCCATTAGAAACAATGAATTCATGAAATTCTTTGACAAATGGATGGAGCTAGAGAACATCATCCTAAGTGAGGTAACCCAGTCTCAAAAGATCAATCATGTTATGGACTCACTGATAAATGGATATTAGCCTAGAAGCTTGGAATAGCCAAGACACAATACACATATCAAATGATGCCCAAGAAGAAGGAAGGAGTGGTCCCTGGTCCTGGAAAGACTCAGTGCAGCAGTGTAGGGGAATACCAGGACAAAAGGTGAGAAGGGGTAGATTGGGGAATAGGGGGAGGAAAGAGGGCTTATGGGACTTTCGAGGAAGGGGTGATCCAGGAAAGGGAAAAATCACTTGAAGTATAAATAAAGAATATATCAAATAAAAAAAAAGAAAAATTAAAAAAACCAAAAAAACCAAAAAATAAACTTTAAGTCACAGTTATTGATGCTATGGAGATCTGGTTAGAGAAGTGTTTCTTAACTTGTGGGTCAGGTCTCCTTTGGGGATCAAATGACCCTTTCATGAGGGTCACCTCAGACCATTAGAAAACACAGATATTTACACTGTGATTCATAACAGCAGCAAAATTAAGGTTATGAAGTAGCATTGAATATAATTTTATGATTGGTGATCATCATAGCATGAACAACTGTAGTATTAAGGGCCAGAGCATTAAGAAGGTTGAGGTTACCAGAGCCATATTCCTTTGTCACGCCATGGCAGACCACTTGAGAGTGAAACAGAGCAAGTGTTTCTATTTCTGTGATCAAGACCATGACCAAAATCAACATGGGGAGAACTGGCTTTATTTTATCTTGTATTCTGTAGTCTAATATTCAGGAAAGCCAAAGTATAAACTCAAGACAGGAGAATGGAGTCAGGAATGAATTCAGAGGCCACAAAGGAGTGGTACTTTCTTATTTATTCCCCATGGTCTGCTTAGCTATCCTTTTTATTTTTTTCCCCATCCTCGGCCAACTTCTCAGTGGTTGTACTTCCAACAGTAAGCTGAACACACCCATTTTAATCATTAACCAAGAATATGCACCATAGCCATCCTCACAGGACAGTTTGATAGTGGTATTTTTTAACCACTATCAAGTTGAAATAAAAATGGCTATCACAACCACTAACAACACTTTGCTGCTCCAGTCTTGTGCTCTCATCTAATCCCAAATAGAGCCCTACTCCCAACTGTCCCTGCCACTAAGTACTGTCAACATACAGACTTGGAGTTAAGCCCACAAACACATGCATTTTGGAAGAAACATAATTGACCATCACAAGGAATATCAATAAAGGACCTTTATTGATTAAAGATGGGAGAAGCAAATATTCCTTCTTTTTCTATGTCTCTTTTGTCTACGGAATGTCAATGCCCTAGCTGATACCATTCCAAAGATGAGGGAGCCTCCATTAGCCTGTATCTGTAAGGCAGAGAGTAAAGCATTTGGTTTCTGTCAAAAATGCTACCTTCCTGATGGACTGTTACTTAAAATCACCTTCTGTTCAACTACTTAGATTGTGAAGCTCATTTTAGACCAGCTAACATTACCCAAAGTTGTACAGAAAATGTTGCAAGCAATAGTGTTGCTAAAATATATGGCTCAGACTTACAGGTCATGCATTGATCAAAGATAAAACTTATACCTTTGAAAGAACTAAGCACTCAGGTGGCAAATCATTTAGTAAAAACTGCCGATAGCATTTTGGAATTCTTGATTATAAAGCTCATAAGGGAAAGGACTTGGAAAAGGGAAGATAGTAATAGTTTATGTTGGTTGTCATTTGCTGAGTTTAGCAAATTATTGCAAGGAAAGAGATGAGCTCAGGCAATAATTGGTGTGATTGAGAGCACACTCAAGGAGAAGAAATCTGCAGGAATGTGGGGCCTCTGGGGTCAGAGACACTTCCATTCCAAAATGGGGAGAGATAAGGCCTAAAAAGCTTTTAGTCTCCAGGGCCCATTAACAACCAGCCCTGTATCAGAGATTACATTGAGTGTGGATCTTCCTGTCCATCTGGTTGTAGTAGCAAAAATGTCACACAGAAACTTGAAAGGGGGAGCTTTTGTGCTAAAACCTCAAGAAATCAATCGGGCTTGACAGGAATATCTAGAAAGACTTTGGAATGTAATTACTGAAACGTGGGTTTAAAGAATCTGCAGAAGGCTGCCAGGTTTAGCAAGAAAAAAATAGATGGCTTCCAGTTAAACCAAGGTTCTGATAAGCAGCAAATAGTGGCTCAGTAGGAGTGGGTCTCTGTAATACATACTAGTTATTTTAAAAGGTCGTACTTTTGTTTATAGAGATCCAATTGAAATTGGCATCCTGCATGCCATCTAGCTTTGCAAAATTGGGGAAGTGTTGAAGGAGACTATCTTCTGAATAAATAGTGAGTCTAAATTATAAATAAAATAATCATTAAGTGATTTTAGAATAACAACTGGACCCCTAAATTGCTAAAGAAACTGAATTTGGAAGTTTAAGGATAATGGTGGAATATTGCTTTGAAGGTTTCCCTAATTATGGTCTGTGAGTGTTTGTGACGGCTGGAGATTTTCCATTTCTGTTTATATTGCTGTTGAGTGACCTAATTTTCTGCATTGTGGATGCTAATCCTTCTCTTGTCCATTGCTTTTATACTGACTGAAGAGAAATGGACTTAAATTGGGTTGTGACTTATTCATGAGTATCTTCTGGATCATGAAGAAATTTAAGTTAGTGATCTGGACTAGACCTGACTTGATAAGTAGTGATACTGGTTACTGGAGTTTCCTCAAGGTTTTCTCTGAGCAAAAGGATCAGGCACATTGACATTTGGAAACTAGAAGGCCGATTACTAGAGCATTCTGTCTCTCAAATAGCTTTTGTTCTCATAGTGTAGACAAGTCAGCAATTTTTTTGTTAGGTTTCAAAGAATATTTGGCACCTCATAGACCAAGAAGCAAAATAAGGGACATCCTGTAGGCACTTCAATAATAACCACTTAAAATCTAAAACACATTTCAAACTTTCAGGGCACACAAAAATAAGCAACAAGTTAGGTTTTATCAAAGCTTGAATTTTTTGACTCTTACAATGAAAAGAAACTCTCACTGCTTAATTTTATTTCTTGGCTTTTTTGGTGTATTAAGGACATTATATGACCAGCTCTTGCCAATCAAATATAAGCAGTGTGTGGGTCACTTCTGGTCAGAATATACACTTTCATCATGATTGTTTCTTATTTTATCACGTGATTTTCATACATAAGACCAATTGGAAAGTAGTTTAATTTGAGGGGTAGTAATCAGCTTGCTCCCAAAACAGAGAATGAGTTAAATGTTTACCACTGCAGGTAGTTTATTTTAAAAGTAACATTAAGCCAATACAGAATCTTGTGTTTTAGCCAATTCTCCACATTAGTTATTCTGCTTAAGTCATCACTCCATTTCATAGATTTATTTGAAGATCATGAGTAAATATTTGAACATGATATTTATCTAGAATCTTAGATTCCTGGCCATTAAACAGTTCTTTCTCTTTTAATCATGACATATTCAGTGGGTTTTTTCACTAATTTTCACTTTAATAAGTTCATATCTGGCTTTGATGCCTCCAAGGAGAGATTTTTTAAGCTTACATAAATTTTTACAGTTATGTCTTTTAAAATATTTTATTAAAAATAATAAAGGAGGAATTTATGAACTATGAAAACGTTTGAAATTTGTTTGGCTCTTCTTTATAAATATGTACCAATTATTAATAAGACAGTAAGGGTATTGCAATTTTAAAAATGAATGTAGAAAGTTAATATGGCTAGAAAGATGATTTTATTATAATTTTACAATTAATACATTTTAATACTCATTACTTTTGGAAAAGGGGAAGAACACTCTCTGAAAGACATATTTTCCAATATCTCTTTTTCTACTAATGAGAAAATCTAAGTGACTGTTTTGAACAGCAATAAAAGATGATTTAAATAAAAGTTTGAGGTGATAGACACACACACACACACACACACACACACACACACTAAGAGAGAGAAGGGGGGAGAGGGAGAGAGAAAGAGAGACACACACAGAGACAGAGAGAGAGGGGGAGAGGGAGAGAGAGACACACACACACACACACACACACACACACACACAGAGAGAGAGAGAGAGAGAGAGAGAGAGAGAGAGAGAGAGAGAGAGAGAGAGAGAGGATGGTATTCTGAAATACCCCTGAAGTAACTTTAGAGAGTTGTTCTATCAACGTGTTTAAACATGAAACAGATCAGTCTCTTCAGTATACAGGTCTGAATGTGTCTGTCCTATGGATTCACTAGTGTGGTAGCCCTCTCATATTGTGGAACAACTGAAAATCACTTGATGTGCCACTGTGAGGTTTTGTGTGGGAGACTTGTATGTGGATAGGTATATGTATATATTCTTGTGCTCTCTCTTTCTCTGTCTCCCTGTCTTCCTGTCTCTGTCTCCCTGTCTCTATCTCTCTTTGTCTCTCTCTTTGTCTCCCTTCCCGCCCCACTCTCTCTATAGGCTCATATGGAGGCCAAAGGTCAATGTTGGGTATCTTTCTCAGTTACTTTCCATTTTCTTGAGGTAAGACCTCTTTCTGAGCCTAGATTTCACTGATGAAGCTAGATTGGCTGAACAACTAGCCTCGGGTCTCTTTCTGTCTCTGTCTTCCCAGTGCTAAGCCTGTAGACTCACCCCTAGGTTTTAAATGATTACTGGGGATTGCAACTTAGGTTCCTCATGCTTGTGCAGAAATCAGTGTTACCAACTGAGCAACCTTTCAATTTCTAGACATGAATTTTTAACTTTCAGTTTATGTTTTTAGTTTTTATAAATATGTAACTTACTTGAAGGTATACTCGGTACAGAATAAGCTTTAGAATGGCTGTAAGGTATATGATTTCCAGTTTGGTGTTTGAAGTATTTGTTTTATCATCAGTGAAAGCTTTAAAAAGGTAGGCCTAAAAATAATGGTTGGGTAGATAGGACTTTCATAATTCATATACTACTTTTATATAATACTATCCATAGAGAGAGAAATTATTTCTATTGAAAGATTAATAAATAGTGGATTATTAAATTGTCAAAAAATTCTAATGAAATACTGTCTGGTTGTACCTCATTAGACTCTGCTTCCCTGAAAGTTCAGTTCCCAAGGTATGCTGGAGTCAGTTTCTCTGAGGCAGTACAGATCAGCAGTTCCCAACCCATGGGTCACAACCTCTTTACGAGGCTGAGTGACCCTTTCACAGAGGTCGCATATCAGATAGCCTACATATCAAACATTTACATCAGGATTAATAGCAGTAGCAAAATTACAGTTATAAAATAGAAAAATAACGATTTTATATTTGGCAGTCACCACAGCATGAAGAAGTGTATTAATGGATCACAGCATTAGGAAGGGTGAGAACCACTTGTAAAGACAGAAGACTACCTTATGCTAATTGTTTTTTATCTTTTAATCTTTTACTACTAGGGATCAAACAAAGATTTTGAGCATGCTAGACAAGTACTTTACCACTGAGCTGTACTCTCAACTATCTGTGAATAAATCAGTGGTTTTCCATGTCTTAGCTTCTAAAATATTGTTGGTGTTTATTCCAAGCATCTGACTTTAAACCTCATATTTAGTCCAGAAGGACTTTGAGATCGAGATCCTTATGTTTTATCTTCCCAAGTGCTGAGAGCAGAAACGCTAGCTACCATGGCTGGCAACTAGTGTGTCAGTTTACATGGTTGCTTTTATAAAAATATTGACACATTTGCTAGATAATAGGAGAATGTGAACTCTGATATAGGTATAATCAGCATGTTCTTTTTAAGTTTTATGTGTTCTTTAGCGGTATAGTTTGATGACATTGGGAACTGTTTTGACTGTGGGGTATAGTTGCCTCCCGGGTCAATGCCCTACATTTTTAAACCAAAACAATAACAATCTTAGGAACAAATAGACCCTGAGCACCAAGTACACATGTTATGACTCAAGCCATTAAAATAGCATAGAGAACGGTCAATCGAATCCACCCAGGTTTGTTATAAATAGCCATGATCTTACATTGGGAATTTCATCTCATCCTCCTGGAATCCCAATCTTGTACCAATTTACTCTAGGCTAGGAATGTACTTTTGTTTTGCTCCTGAGGAGGAAAAATAAGAAAATGTAATTAGTTTGTTCTTGGGTATATTGAATTGTGTAGAATCAGCAAACATTTACTTTAAAAGACCTAATAAATACATTTGACTCTGTGGGCCATATGGTCTTTGTCACAACTTGTCAGTTTTGTCTTCCTCATTCAAAAAGCAGCCATAGAAATTAGGTAAATATGTAGGCATTGCTCATATAAGTGTGTCAGTCACCACGCCAACCATGTGTGTTTTTCAAGAGGGCCATTTCAGCAACCCAGAAAATGATAAAATAAAACAACTTGTTGTTAGCTTGGCCATCAATGCAATCTACCAAGCCAAGAAAAAAAATCCAGTTTTATCTCTGAGATTCTCATGTAGCTGTTAAGCCACAGACATTCATGCAAACCATTTATAAATAAAAATGTCTAAAGAAATGTCTAGACAAAGTCAACATGAGCAAAGTGATTTCTTACACTTCCTTTGCTTTGTTTTCTTTTGCCTATTTGAATTCATGAACCACTGTGAGATGGTGTAGTCAGTAGTCCTCAATGTTTACACATGCAAGAGTTACTTGGGAGTTGCTGTATTCTGACAAAACAGGTTCTAATCTGATCTGTCTCACATTCTGCATATCCAAGTTGTCTTTACCAGTGTTACACCTGGTAGGCTGACCAACCTCCAGGACAAGCCATGCACTCAAGCATATATAGATGGCACACACTGGGCTTGATGGGTTTTTTTTTTTTTAACCCATCAAGACACAATGCTGGATTAGTGGGGAAGACGGTGGATATGCTAAGAGCTGGAGTAAGAGAGTGAATATAATAAAAGTACTTTGCATAACATGATTAAATAAGTAATTAGAAAATAGATCAGATGAAAGAGACCTTTGCCAAGAAATATTTCAGTCAAATTCCAATATGTCAAAAGTAAGGAATAACCAAACAACAAAATAAGCAGAGCAGTTACATATAAAAGACCCTCCATCAGACTAAAATTGGCTTTCTCAATGGAGACCTGACAGGCCAGGCTACAGTGCGATGGTGTATAAGAGAGATGAATAAACTTGGCCATACTATTAACTGAAATAAGTTTTATATAACAAGACAAATACTGCACACTTTTAGTTGTATGTAGACTCTTCAAAATATTAAACTCAGAAAAGAACAGAAGAAATTTGTAGTGGTGTTAGGTCTAAGAAAATGGAAAAATGTTGGTTAAAGAATGTACAAATTCAGGAAGAGTGAATAAATTCTGGAGAACTAATATTCCATACAATAGATAACAATGCTATTGTATCACATGCCTAACATTTTTTGAAGACTGTGTCTTAGTCAGGGTTTCTATTCCTGCACAAATATCATGACCAAGAAACAAGTTGGGGAAGAAAGGATTTATTCCACTTACACTTCCACATTGCTGTTCATCACAAAAGGAAGTCAGGACTGGAAGTCAAGCAGGTCAGGAAGCAAGAGCTGATGCAGAGGCCATGGAGGGATGTTCCTTACTGGCTTGCTTCCCCTGGCTTGCTCAGCCTGCTGTCTTATAGAACCCAAGAATACCAGCCCAAAGATGGTACCACCCACAAGGGCCCCCCTCCTTGATCACTATTTGAGAAAATGCCTTACAGCTGGATCTCATGGAGACATTTCCTCAAGGGAGGCTCCTTTCTCTGTGATAACTCCAGCCTGTGTCAAGTTGACACACAGAACCAGCCAGGACAGGCTATATTGCAAATGTAATTGTTAAAAAGCCCTTAAGTAAGTACCTTCATACACATCCTTGTTAATGCAATTTTACTGTTCACTTTACAATGAGTAGTCATTAAACCATCACAATGTATGCCAAAAACACACTGAAGAGTGCTGATGCCTCAATAAAGCTACTAGGGGAGCCAATCAATGAATGAATAAATACATAGAAATAATTGTATTTAGAGACAGATAAGTTGTCAGAGGTCCTGATTGCACACTGTGAACATTTGTTTCCCTTTGTTTTCTCACAGTTAGATAAATGACATCTCCTATTTATATATGTGATGCATTGCTTCACAGGCTTTTCCATAGCTTTGATGATACTATTGAGAATGTCACCCATTTTCTTTTGTGTGGTGGTTGGAATGTGAAATAGTCTATGCAGGCTGTGTTGGTTTCTATATGCTTGGCCCAGGAAGTGGCACAATTATGTGGTGTGGCCTTGTTGGAGTAGGTATGTCAGTGTGGGTGTGGGCTTAAGACCCTCATCCTAGTTCCCGGAAAGTCAGTCTTCCACTAGAAGCCTTCAGATGAAGACCTAGAACTCAGCTTCTCCTGCACCATGCCTGCCTGGATGCTGCCATGTCCCTGTCTTGATACTGGACTGAACCTCTGAACCTATAAGCCAGCTCCAATTAAATATTGTCTTTTATAAGACTTGCATTGGTCATAGTGTCTGTTCACAGCAATAATGGTAAACAGTTCCACCACTTAACACTCTGAAAGCATAAACCAACTAATCTTTTTTTTCCCTTTAAAACAGCTTCTCTTAAACATTTCACAGTGTTGAAAATTAACACACTTTAATGGCCAGGAAAAAATTCATTTGACTGGAGGTCATATCTGAAGTCTACATTTTTTGCCTCAATAGATTTTTGTCAACAACCAGTTTAGCCAACAGGTATTTACTTTTCTAGTCACTTAAATAGGATTGCATGTAACATTATGTGTAACACTAGATACAGCTTAATACAGGGAATAAAAAGCAGAAAATGAAATAAGAGATTAAAGGTGGATTCTTAATTCTTCAAAGTGTTGGAGAATAAATCAGAATGTCAAGGGCGGAGCCAAAATATCTGCTTCTTTGTGAAAGCTCATCTAAATGTGGAGAGACAGAACTTTTCTGTTTTTCCATAGAGGAGAGACGCTTATTAAGACTGTACAGTTCCTACCTAGAGAGAGTAGCTGATTATTCCCTGACTGCAAGTGATGGTAGCTACTTGAAGGGGGAAATCTGTACTATTCTGTTGCTTACAATCATAAGGAGGAAGCAGTAGCAGTTTCATACACTTGGCATCTTTAACAATAATTAACTTGACATCAGTTAACAATAATTGGTTCCTTTTGTGATTCTTGGAAGTGCATGTTGAAGCTTTTTAAAAATTAAAAAGTTAATGAACAATATTTATTTGGATGGCTTTCTGGCTCCTGCCCAATTGAGGATTCTCATTCTTTTAATACTAGATTTTAATATTTATCTAAAAACCGTCAAGATTCTATTCATTGTTATTGTTTTTTATAATTTTTGTTACTATTTTATTGGCCTTATTTTCGAAAATCAATCTTTTATACTTCTGATTAAGTTGTATTACCCATGTTTAATCATGGGTAACTTACACTTACATATAAAGATATTTTGATGCATCTGATGGCTAATTATATCATTACTCACAGTCTCAAAATTAGATTTATTATTTAAGTATACACAGGCCATGGTTCAAGAGATAATTGCAAAAGAGAAAACTGTTTATTATGTTCCTAAATCCCAGGACCCAGTCAGGCTATTGCTTAACTCACATGGAATGCCAATCCTTGCTCAGATTCAGAGATCAAGGAAAATATATGGGCAGCAGCCTTGTGTCTGGTTACCATGTAGAGTAGGAAGCAGATTTGGAGCACATGGTTTATATCTAGGAACCTTTCTTGTGATATATAATGGTTGGAGTAACAGAGTCCCAAAAAAATCTCAATAAAGGAAACACATAGAATGTTGAGTCTAGATTGGTGAGTTTTTATATGAAAGTGAATCATAAAGCAAGTAGATTACCCACAGAAACTTCAGAGTCAATTAAGTCCCCAATCATTTAGAATATCAAGTATAGAATCTGCATCATGTGGTTAAGACAAGAAAACTCTGCATTTATACAGATTGATTTTTTTCTAACTGTTGTGAGTAACTTTTCACTTCAGTTGAAATGTTGTGTCTTTTGGTTGGGTATTGAGCATTGTGAAGTTATATTGTTGAAATCTGAATACTGTTGTGTATATTTTTTAAAGAGTCTGAGTAGGTCTGTTTGGGTGGCCATTAATGGCTCACTAGTTTGAGCACTTTGACGCCTGGCTTTAAATTTAGCTGGTATGAATTTAGAACCGACTTCACTGTGGGAACATTTTTATTCCCACTAAAGAACAATTTGTTTTTCTACATAGTGTCATTTCATTACTTTAGTGATAGATGTTATGGATACTTCCAATACACCACAAACTGCCTTGCAACAGTAAGCTGCAATATTTTCTCATAAAATTAATAGAGTAAGACATTATCAACTAATTGTTTGGCAAACACTGTTATATCAATAAAAGAGACAATGTACTATGTCTACAAATAGTATAAATTTGCTAATTTTTGTTTGGTCTTTTAGGACAGAGTCTCTCTGTGTAGTTCTGGTTGTCTTGCAACTCAATGGAGTCCATAACTCAGAGAAATATGCCTGCCTCTGCCTCTGGAGTACGAAGATTAAAGTCATGGTCACTCCAAACTCCTAATTTTTAACTTCCCAAGATATAGATCATATATTATAAAAATTATGCTTTACATTACAAGGACTTCAGAGAAGCAGAATATAGAAATGCCTTTTACAACCTCACCCAACTCTATAGTCTTTGATATTAGAGCCTGCTTCTGGACCATCTTCATGTCATTTGTAAGATACAATGGTGAAGACAACACAGACTTGACTATAAAGAGTTTGGTATTTTGAGGACATAGGTAATCAAATGGGACTAATGTAATTCTTTTGTTCTGTGGTAATGTTTGAGCTGGCAGTCAAGAAAACTTCTCAAATGGGGTCAAAATAGGATAGACCAAATATTTGTTAAAGTTTTGTCATGTGAACAAGATGAGTTGAGCACGTGTTAGAAGTGATGCATAGCAGAGACTAAATCACAGGAGAGGATGGCCAATTTTATTCTAACACCCTCTTATTTCATATAAGTATATTAGCATTGGAAGACTGCACTTCATGGGTTTCTGGAACCTGTCCTCCATGATGCTCCATTTTATGAGATGAACTTAATTCAACATGTTTAACAACAAAGCTCCACAAGCTTGGAGAATAGAAATAAACTAGTCACATAATGATAGTGACAATTTATGACATAAAAGCACAAGACTGTGATACTTCTAACACACTATGATTAGCAAGAATGCAATAGAGCTCAAACAAGCCTAACTATGTAGGCCCTGGCAAGAAGACACTGCTCACGATATAATACAGGCAGTCGTGCATCATCATATCCTAAAAGCAACAGTTTCTTCAAATGATTTTCAATGGTGGAGCTTCATACATACATATACACATACATGCATAGATCTACACATACATACATATACACATACATATATACATACACACAAACATACATACATATACACATACATATATATATACATACACACAAATACACACACATACATACATATACACATACATACATATAAACACACATACATACATATACATTTATACATAATACAGGCATTTATACAGGCATATATACAGGCACACACACAGTCCAGAAAAGAGATCTATTAACTTGACATAGAAACAAGATACCTATGTGTTCATGTGCCAAGTCTATAATAAAAAGTGGATGCTTTGAACAACAGAAACACAGAACAAGAAGTTTTAAAGGTCAAAGTCTGAGATCAAGTTATCAGCAGGATTGCATTCTTCTGAGAGCTGTGGAAAATGTGCTCTGTAACTTTCTCCAGGTCTTGAAGATGTTTGTCTGGCTTGTGTCTTCATATTATGTTTTCCCAGTATGCATTTATGTTCCCATTTTTTTCTAATAAGATTACCAGTGACTCTTTTGCCAAATGAGCTCCCCTTGTGACATACTGAGGGCAAAGACTTTAACCTCTAACTCAGGGTTTAGCCTGTAATTCAGGTCTTCATGCAAGTGGACTTTTAAAGAAAAAGTAAGCATTGCAAAACTGTGTATTGGCTGCAGAATTTTTTAATATTTTATTGGTTCTTTGTGAATTTCACATCATGAACCCCAATCCCACTCATCTCCCCCTCCCTCAATACTCACTATCAATCTTGCAACACCCTCATCAACAGAGGAAAAAAAAATCTCATTTTGGAAGTTGTATTGTTTAACAATACGTTCAACAGTATATCCACTTGTCAACACTTCTTTGCTTGGTCTGGTACCAGGCTTCTGGCTTCAGCTACTCCATCAATACTGGAACCACACTAGGACTCCTTTCAGATATCCTTGTGTTATTGCCTTGTGTCATGGAGTTCCTGTAGTTTTGGATCTTTAAGACTGGCCTTCATGCACTCCATCAGTTCATCTATGGGGTAGATGTTGGGTTGGGTCAATCCAAAGTCTTGAATCTGGACCTGAGAGGTATCTGAGTTTGAATGCCTGCCAACTCTTCCACACCCATACCACTTTGGCAAGCTGCCCTGGATGACCCTTCCAATGCTGCCTTCAGCAAGTGGCAGGGCCACCTTTCCTGCTCTCATGCCCTCTGGGCTGGCACATCTGAGCCCATGGCATCAGGATCAGCTCTACTGTGTTGAGCACACAAGGTACTAGGCCTGCTTTCCTGAATGCTGCAACAGGTGACTTGCTGGGCCAGCTCCCATGCACTCATGCATTTCTGGGCAAGCTCACATGCAGCCCTGGCAAACAGGAAAGGTACAAGGACAGTCCTTCCTAGTGCTGCAGCCAGTGAGGGACATGGCCAGTTCTCCTACTCTCATGATCCTGGATTCAATTTTCCTGGCTGCCGTAGGTGGTGAGGTTTGACAAAGGAGGGGAAGTGGCATCTTTCTTTGCACCATTGTACAGCAGATGAGAGCCATTGCTGGGTCTCTCATGCTTATGTCCCAAGGCTGACTCACCCACAACCACCACATCCAGAATAGCAATACTGTTCTGCCCTGGTGAACCAGAGATTTTTAACTTTTTGGGACAAGTTCATCTGAAAAGAAATATCAGGGATCCACATGGCTGGAAGACAAGACTAACATTGCCTTTAAGATTATGTGGATTAGCTTTGGCAAACTTGTGAAATGGGGAGGATCTCTTTCCCTGTTATAATGAGAAATTATTTCAGAAAGCATTCTCCACCCATTTTGATTTATAAACTCTCTAATTAAAAATGAGGTGTAGGTTCATCCCTCCAGGGCCTAGTTACTAGGTTATAAACTTACTGTTATTGTATTCATTGTCTTGTAACCAACTAAAAGCGTTGATAATTTTAATCGATTTCTTTTAGCCTGTAAGTTAGGGTATGATTAAACAGCATTCCATGAATAACTGGAGCACTATGGAATGAAATCTACCTCAGTAAGTTTGGCATCCACTTGGTTACTTGAGACTCTTCCAGAGTCTTTTCTCAATAACAATAAAATACACGACCTTGATATTCCCACTGTGAATAGACTTAATACCTTTGACTTAAAACTAGCACTAATGGGAAAGTTGCATGAAAATTACACCCGTGGTAAATCAGATCTATTACTCTTATCTCTAAAGATACAAACACTGTTAACATGAAGAATGAAATGATATTTCAGTGTCTTAAATTTTGAAGATTGGGTGCTAATTTCTGTTGTTTTTTTTTTTCTTGACTATGTTGAAAATCATTTGTCTCTCTCACAATATGGCTTGGGAGATTAGGATTTCATTTTTAGGCAAGATTATTCTGTTCCTTATGTTTTCTCCATCATTGGCTTCATCATGTTTCCTCAGAGTTGATTGAGAAAACCGAGCACGTAGCACGTCCAGTGTCTTAAGTAAGCATTCTTAGAAGGAAAGACTGATTCACTGAATTTGATAGTGTTATGAAATACCATAGCTCAGGACTGCATAGTTTTGGCCATTTGAGAACGCTCTGGTATGGAATCTTGAAGTAGGAGATAAGTTGGGTTAGCTAATGATTGTTAGACAAATTACTTATGATCATGGTACTAAAGAATGATCAAATAATAGGTCAAACTTCATCTAAATCATTTGATTAGGTACAAGAGGTTGAACAGAACAGAAAAGAAATAAGTCATTTATAGGAAAATGATGAGTAGATGTTCCTTTAAACAGAGATTATTTCAATATTGAAAAAATAATATGTTCATTTATAAATTGAATAAAACTGTCTTGAGGGACTCTGCAACAATATCATTAGCAAATAAGACATGAGGTGTGTATCCTCCTAACATCATATTTATATTCTGGTTGGTCTTAGAAATAGACCTAAGCTGAAGAAATAAATAAGAATCACAGAAAAGCACAAAACCAAGAAACTCATAGACAAGAGCAAATATGACGGTGAGGGTGTGTTTTAAGTGTGTGGCTAGCCAAGTCTCATTTATGGAATGAAACTGGAGTAAATGTCAGAAGTAGTTTAAAGGGTACCCATAAGGACTCTGCAAAATGAATATTCCAGAGAAGGAATGGATTATTAAAATGATCTAAAATGCATAAAAGGTCTTTTTTTTCAGCTTGCTAGCAAAGTATGTTTTAAATTTTACGTGTCTTTAAAAAATGTAGCATGGAAAATGAAGCTGCTTGATGATACACTAAAACTACTAAAACTTACACTCACTTCATCAAACCTTTCTTAAACTCTCAAACTAAAACAAACTAATGTGTGCTGAGATGCTAACACACTAGCTAGAAGGATATAAGCAGTTCACTATATATTTATATTTAAAGCTAACAACTAAAAAATAAGGATAAATTATACTATTGATACAGAAGCAAATGTATTTCTACTTTCTAATAAGCTCTGAAAAAAGCAAACAATGTATATCCATCTCCCAACATGCTATTCATTTGTGTCAGAGTTTCTGCAACTACATATATATATATATATATATATATATATATATATATATAATCTTTGCTAGCAAACAACCCAATTGATATGATAACTATCCTTTTACCCATTATCAGTGATAATATGCTTTGGAAAATTTCAGGGACACAATTTTTACTTTATTCTTATTATCACTTAAAATGATAAGTATTAATAAGATATTTATTTTATTTCAAGAATGGTATAAAAAATAATTACTGGCAGAACTGGATGATTAGCTAGGGATAATTCTTGTCATTATGCTTGGTTTGTGAGCAGTAGCTGGATGGTTTGCGAGGCAGTGTAGTAAGGATGTTGGCATTTCTCTCATGTTTTCCTGAAGGCCACCACATACACAAGCTCTCAGAGAAATTATAAACAACTAGAGTTTAAAAGGGCTGCCAATAAAGTGTGTTGATCATTGAAGAGAGTCTGGCGGAGATACATGAGAACATAAAAGCTTTATGAGATGATGCTACAGTGACATCTTGGTTATTCTCACATTCCTGTGAAGAGAGAGATATCACTGTTCCTCTGGTTAGTGCCCCAGCAAATGTAGAGTTTGAGACAAATGTCAAAGTCTATTCTGTCCTTCATTCTTGTTAATTCTCCCCTTGCATATCACTTTCACTGGAATTCCACTAAATAATTGTTTTGACCTGTACAAGGTCAAATGTCTGTCCTTATTTCTGTTAGTTCTAGAGAACTTTAATTTCAACCTTTTAGGTTAACTAAGTAATTAGATTCTTAGTTTTGAATATGCATGAATACTTATTTTTTTATACTGTGCAAGATATTTTACAGGTTTGTTATTTCAAGAGATATCTCTTGAAAAAAAGAATTTAAATACTATTTAGCATAAATCTATATTAAACTAGAATTTAGTTTTTATCCAATCATATAAAAATTGAAAATATATGTAACTTGAAGTTTAGAAAGGTTTTTATTCAGTGACATATCTTTAAAATGCCCATTTCTGACATCATGCATACTTTTACATATAAAACAAGAAATGAATTCATGTTTTTAAAATTAAAAAAATCTCTACTTAGTTTTATAGATAGACTATAATTACACCTTCTTTCTGCTTCATAACTTCCTGACATTGTAGGAAATGTAAATCAGCCCTTTGGTGTCTCAATTGCAAATGAATAGTATTCCCTAAGGAGTCTAGTGACCTACAATGATTAAGCCATAAAGGATCACTAAAGTAAAACAAATCCTGGTTTTCTTATTTGTGAAAGAAACATCAGTCAAGTGGGAGAGTTTCATAATCTGACTCTCATTGATCAAAACTGCTCCACTAGTATCATGGTGAGAATCCAATTTCTACTTTCTATACCAGAGAGCTCATTTCCTTGTCTAGAAAGTGGAGCCAAGGGAGGATTAGTATGATCACTATTGTGCATCTCTCTCTGCTGAAGAGAGTTTCTCTCAAAACTATCTTCTGAGTTTTTGGCTCTCCTCTCTTCTATAATCCATGGGAAGGCAGCTTTCTTGCCTCTTTTCTGATAGGTTGAGCTGCAGTGATGTGTGACATATTGTTGTGTGACAGACTGTCCCTATGAGGGGGTCAGGTTACAAGAAGTTTTCTCATAAGCTAGGTACACTCTTGATTTCTGGGTTAGCAAATGGAAAAATGTTCAAGTTAGTGACAGTGACACAGTAAAGTTTCAATCAACATCAAAGTATTGAAGTATTGAGACACTTGGACTCTCAGTGCTTTCTTGCCACAGAACAATGTAGATTTTTTTTAAAAAAATTGAATCAGATAGATAACTAAATTTAAAACAAAAAAATAAAACAAATAGTATTTTGTTAGATGAATTACAAAACTTAGTTACTAATGATGATAATGCTTCTAGAATATGGCATCAAAGGCTTCAAAATATGCCACAAGAATGTCCTATTTATGGCAAAGCATGTACCACGGGTATAGTATTTATGTCGCTGCTCTTTGGACCTCAAGCCCATGGTGCTAACCTGAAGAGGGTCAAGTAAATAGGAATACAAACTGAACTAGCACTGTATCCAAAACCCCAAAGTTTCAGAACTCAGACTTCCTTAAAGATGGCAAACTGTTGCCCTGAACTTACTCTTAGAGTAAAACCGTCACTATTTTGCTGGATAGAATATAAATGGGCATTGTGCTTGATAGAGGGACACTGCCTTCTTCAAAACTGTGTTGCTAGCATCCTTCAAAAACATTTGGAACAAGTGAGCTTTTCCTCAAAAATCCCCAGGAAACAAAAGACACCTTGAGATTGTCTCCAACACAAGTCTTGCTTACTGTCCCAGAAACTTTCTTCAGTTTTACTCCATCGTGCCTTTTTCTGGATGCTTCCATTTAATTTACTTTCCTTCTTTTAAGTTCACATTTTGTGCCAGTTACTATTGTTGTTGTTGTTGTTGTTAATACTTTACTTTTTAGAGAATTTCATGCATTAATACTGTATTTATATCACTTGTATTCCCTTCCCCTTTCTAAGTTTGCCATGTCCCCTAATCTGTTTCTCAAACTCATGATCTTTTCATTTTTCAATTATGATTGCTATATGCACACACATAAATAAGCATATATATTGCACACACATGCACACACACACATGCACACACATACATGCACACACACACATGACTGAGTCCATTTGGTGTGGTTCGTGCATAGGGATTTACACTGTGGTTAGATAATCTATGAGGGAGATTGGACCTAGATAACACCCATTCTCCCTCTCTCAGCTATGTTAATGCTTTCCACACACAATGGATCAATGATTTTTCATCATTTTATTAATTATCTCTCCCTCTGAGGACCAAAAACAGTAGTACCAAAGACTATTTTCCCCTCTTACATCCAATACATGAGATGCTGTAATGCCACATTAGTCAAAACTACTTTGTTGACATAAATTGGAAGGAATCCTTCACAAGTCAAGTAAGGAACCATCTGACAGTGCAGCACAGAAAGTAGATCAGATCAAAGTCAGAGCATTGTGTATAAAAGCTAAGCGAGCTACCACTGAGCATGATATCCAGATCTTGCCTTTTTCAGAACAGTACATTGCTATACAGCCCAGGCTGATCTCAAAGTCACAATTCTCTCAGAAACCTGTGCCTTCAGAGAGCTGAGATTATAAGCGTAGTCACCATTGTAGTCAGAAGATTGTCTTGGTTAACACAATTTACATGTTAATTAGTCTAAAACTGACAATATATCGCTCTTAGCAGTTTGCCTCAGTCAAATTTTATTACTGCTGTTGCTAGTGTGATTCTTCAGCTGCATCCTAAAATCTACCTAAATCAGTTGAGGCCAGGCTTCCTTTCTTATATTTTTTAGTCCTGGAATTTAGATATGTAAACCTTTCTAATTTTTAAATGGAGATATGGAAGAACTTTTCCAATTAGATTTAAAAAAATCATGGGAGGAGTTAAAATTCAACCACTCATATATATTTAATGTTAAAGCCTAAGTTTTTATGATTTCATGTTCATAGTGAATTCAAGATAAACTGATAGATATTGGCCAGTAACTTTACAACCACTCTGGGTGGGAGAGAGAGAGAGAGAGAGAGAGAGACAGAGACAGAGACAGAGACAGAGACAGAGACAGAGACAGACAGAAACATAGAAATAGACCAAGAGAGACAAAACAGACACAGAGACAGACAGAAACAGAGAGATAGGCAGGCCTTTTACACAGTGCATTTTAAAACAGGTATACAATTAGATCAATCAGCCCTCCATTCTGTGTTCAGTCAACCTGGAGGGAATCTTCCTGATGACTTTAAATTATTTTCATTCCTTTGCTTTTTTTCCGAAGTAGTAATTAATACATATCAATTAATTTATAAATAAACTAAAGAAAAGTTAAAAAAAATAACAGTTTTTGGTTTCCAAAACACACTCACGTATATGATAACAATGTTCAGAGGAGTTTGGAAAGGGTTTTTAGAAATGAAAATCAGTTACCTCAACAAAGATTTACATTGACAGTATCTCAGATATTTAGCTCTTTTAATGCCCCAAACACACAGAATCTATTTTCTTGGCTATTTGAAAAACTGTGTTGCTCTTGAAGTTTGTAGAAAAGGCAGTTGGAGATGGTTTCCTGATCGAATGTCTCTGCCATCTTAACACATCTCCTGACTTCCACACTTGTCATTCTGTCATGATAACGCAAGCCTTCTAGACACATTGCTGTTTTCTGACCTGTTATAAATGGAGACAACATTATCCGAATGCCAGAAAATACATTTTCTTTGATCTCAGACATTCTATTTATTCTCCATCGTAGGACTTGGCTTTCACTGCCTTTTTCCTTCATCAGAGTCTCCCTCTGCCAAGTTCAGTTCTGAAGTTTGCATGGTCAGGTTTTGGGGGCTTCTTTCTCTAGGTTCAAATGGAGTTCAAGTTTCTTAAAATAGGGGAGATTATGGTTCCCTCCCCCCTCTACTTTAAAAAATGTGATGGTTCAACACTATTTGATTTAGGTTAAAACTAAAAATAAGTCCTTCCAACTTGTGACTAAACAAGGAAAAGTTCTTTTCAAATGTGCTTTTTAAAAAAAGTCATAATTGAGTGTAAAGGGAGGAGATGAAGAATGTATTTTGCTTTTGAGATTTAACCTTGATAAAATATCCTCTTTTGGAAAATGACTATGAGCCCAAACTACCAATGTTCTGGAGTTCACAAAGTCTCTGTTAAAACCTGATTTTACTGTAAATTGATTGGTCTCGGTTAAATCATCAGATTTCTAAGTATTGAATTGTCAAAACTACATGTTGGTTCACCTACACAACTGAGAATGCACATTGATCAAATGAGAATAGCATTTAATATAAGGATTACTAGTATAAAGTGAGCGTTTTTAATCTTTTGAAATTAATTCTTATTGTACTGTTTTGGTAGCTCCTCCTTCAATCCATTCCTAGATTTTATGTTTCCAGTTGACTCTTAGCATCTTTGAAACCATGAAAATTGAATTAAGCTTTGAAGATGATTTTCAGAACTCAAGCTAGAAACAAAAATATTTTCTTTCTTATAAATTGCAGTCAACTGTGTTAAAACTGTCAATTGTGCTGTTAAAGCTGAGCTTTCCAATGAGACTTGCAAGCTAGCTAAGGTCAGTGGGTTAAATTCAGCTGACAACCAGGACTGGCCTTTAAAGACTTCCCTTATGAGTACTTTTACCTGACTCTGAAGTTCCTGAGAGCCAAGAAAATGGTATTTTCCAAGATTATATATTTACCATTTTTGATTTTTCAGAGCTTCAGAACTGTACCATCAAATTCTGAAGTCAAGAGATGAAGTAGAATTTCCCACAGTTTAGCATGTATCTAATTCATCTAGAGAATTTGGTTAAACACAGAGCGCTGCTGACTGTCATTCTGACATGGAAGACCTGAAGAAGCATGTTTCAAAGTTCAAGAATTTCTGTGGTGCTTGATCTTCCTGTGACTGGCTTATAGACTCAACTTTGAAAACCCATCTAAAATAGTGAAGGGCATTCTTGTTTATGCCATTAACTTCTATTTTATGAATGAGATTATGTAAATAATCTATATGTGTTGGTTAACCTACTCACTATACAAAAGGTTAGCTCTGACCACATGTATGAATGGAAGCAATGAGAGTCTGCAGTCATGTTTTTGTCTGCTGAAGGGAAAACTATTTTACTATTCACAAACATTTGTCTTCTTAATGACATGTCTTGTTTCTGCAAAATAGTAAAATAACTTTAATCTTTTATTAATCTAATTTTCTTTTTCCCCAAATAGTAAACCAACTTTAAATAACCCAATTGAAACTGCTGTAAACTTGTGTCACCCTTAGTAAATACCAAGTGCCATGTGGTCTCGGAAAGAAAGCGCCTGGGTTGTTCATGATGGGCTCTTGTTGGCCGGGCTCTTTCCTGCTGCCCATGATTGTTATTGCGCTGCATCCATGATGCCAAGGTTTTAGTCTCAGTGACATCTTTCAGATATATGTGATGCTCAGCTGACCTCTCTGTGACTTTAAAGAGTCTAGTGAGATGCAGAGTTCAGCCAGGAGTGATTTTGCAATTGAATCTCCTCTTGGAGACTTAAGAAGATCAAGCCAATCAAAGAAGATTGCTCAGCATTCATAGCCAGCCATGAGATCCCAATGTGACACCTTGCAGAAGGATGTGACACCCTGTATGGTGACAGATCTCGTTTGTCTAGAGTTAAATGTGTCAGCTTTCCAATTGTTAACAACTTTGGCTTTGGGTCACATGATGGAATGTAATATATTTACCAAAAAATGGTAAATTACAATGGTATATTTTTGGTAAATATAATACATTCTAATGTAAATATATATGTGTATATATATACATATATACATTCTAATTTAACATTTTGACAATCTGTCTTCATACTCTTTTTTTGGTGGGAAGTAAAGGGAAATCATTAGCATGTGTTTGTTACAGCAGCAGAGGAATTTTCTCTAAAGCCAGAGTCTAATCCGCTCATTAATTTCTCTAGCCATCATCAGGCTTAACTAGAGTTCATTTAGTTTTTATATTCATGCCACTTATTTTTTGTTGTAATGGGAGGTTGTGAGAATGTGAATAAATTTAATCCGCAGTTCTGTAATTAAATGCAAAGTATTTAAAGCCTCTAGGCAATAGGGCAAAGGGGCTGGGCTCTGCCTCATTTATCTTGGTCTCCTACAGCCATGAGTAGAAAGCTGTATGTGTTAAAGTATATACTTCATAAAGGTAGATAAAACTGAAGTGATCTCTGTTACACTCCCTCAAGTAATCCTGCATTTCTTCTTTACTGTAACCTTCATTATTAAAAAGGTAGTGATCTCTGTACCAGAGGTTTCTTAAATATGCTAGGTAAAATAATGCATAGCAAATATATAGCTTTGTCCTATCTATGAATGGGATATTCAGTTAGGTAGAGCTTTTGATTCTAATAGCTATTTTCACTTTTGTTTGTCGATTTCCTCATCATCATCACCACCACCACCATCACCATCATCATTATTAGTCATTATGGTTTCAAATTCTTCACCTAAAGAGTACGTGGAACTGGGTTGACTTCTCTATTTCTTTCCCCTTCCTGCTGTGTTAATTCTTTCATGTGCTTGTAGCATGAGTTACTGTTTAATTAGACATCAAACAAACACTTGATCTGGAGTTTATGACAAAGCCCTTAGGGATATAAGTTTATGATAAAAGAAAAGCAGTTGAAAAATAAACAGCATTATGTTGTCTTCCATTCAAACAGTTTTCTGTGTGAGTTGGGTGAGGATAGTCCCAGAGAGTGGTTGGAATAAGCCTGAAATATTATTTATGTGCACGCCTGTATTTTATTTTAGTTGCAATACTAGGGATTGGATACAAGGCTTCATGCATATTAAGAAAGCATCCTAACATTGAGCTGCACTGTAGTGCCATAAAACTTGCTTTAATTAATTAATATCGAAAACCTTCAAGAAAATGCAACATTCCATTTAGTGACTTATGCTGCTCCCACTACATGTTTTCAAATACATGATACTTCACAAAGTGCCCTTCACTCCAGAGCTGTACCCCAACCAAGAAGAATGACAAACAGATGACCCAGGGTATTTTCTGCTTTCTGACCTTTCGGTGACTAAGTCATATTGATTTCCTGGATATCAGTTGACTCAGGTGTAACTCAATAGTCTCTATTTTAGAATTATTGCTGGTGACAGGACTTGGAAAGTTCTTTCACATTCAGTCTAGGTAGTGCACTGTACAGCCTAGGGATGCAATGCACACAAACTCACAGAACTCAAAGTTTTCTATTGCTTTTTTTTTCCAGTCAGGAAGCCTAAGCTTAGCCACCCAGTGTGACTATGTGGTAATGATACTGTCCCTTAGTTGACAGGATTGGGCATTAGTGCAATGATTTGTACACAGTCCACAAATGACTCAGAGAACAGGAGCCCATCAAACAGACCTAATAGATTTACTTTCTGATTTTTACTACTTAATCCTTAAATGGAAGGGCTTTAGGGACTTCTCTGGAATTGGGGATTTACATGCAGCCCTGGATATCACTTAGAGAGGAATTCCAGAACTAAAAACATTATTTAAAAATCTCATTAATGCAAACAAAGCTTTTGTTCTGTTTTTAAGAAGGAGTGCAATCTATCACCTTTCCATGGTACCTCATCTAATGGACATACAAAGACTTATCTATGTGTTTATAGCTTAGGTTACTACACATAGAGGAGACAGTGGGACTCTGATATAAATTCAAACCTGCATAGCTGTTAACAAGAAAGAACTGTCTATAGAATTCAGGATTCTAAGAAAATTTACCTCTGTAGCCCAACATTCTTTTCTTTTTTAAAGTCACCTGATAACATATTTCACTTCTTCACTTGATGTCATAAAATCAGAAATCATGGCAGAAAATGAAGTAAATAAATTCTTAATTACTGGGATGATGCCAGTGGACTATTAATTGACATTTATTTAATTACTGAGTAGATTCTGTTGGTTAGTGAACATTAATGAACATTTGAGAATTTTATGCCAAAAGACCAGTATGGTCATAGAATATTGAAATTGAACATTGCCACATATGTGTATGATTAAGGTGTATGCAGGAGTGTCTTCTACTCCTCCTGGTTTTATTGCCACTTAGCAATCTGTCATTCCTTAGACACCTCTGTCTGATCTACCTGCATCTACACTGGCTATATGTCTTTTATCTGCTTCTAGGCTCGGTATCTTGTATCTATAGTGTCTGTATCTTGTATCTCTAGTGGAAACTGGAGAGACTAGGGTAGAGAACTATCTGTGGAGCACATTAAAAACCCTCTGAGCAATCTATTACCAGTGAAGGTATAATCATTGGGTAGTTTTCAAACATTCTTTCTCCATTTTCTGAAATGGCTGCCTCTGAAATAACATGGGCTTATTCTGTGTCAATGATACTGTTCTTGCATAAGCAAAACTATCTGTGTTTTCTAAACTTGTGTAAGATTTGTCATATACAAAGGAGTGAATCAACAGTATAGCTGTGAAATTGTCCATGGATAAAGGTTGCAGTGTTTCTTCTTTTAATTTTTTAATTTTATTACAGATAACTGTGATAAAGCAACTCTGCTCTCAATAGCAATTTAAACAATATTGAATATTTCTATCCTTTATAACTCATACTAATTATTCTATTTGTTGGATACAAGATAACTTTTTGGCTGTTTTTGTTGCATCTCATAATTTCAAATGGAGTATATCTATCTCCATGTGATACTTTACTGAACTTTACTGAAAATAAGGAGATAATACTATATTCCTTTCCTTTTCCTCAGTTCTGAATATTTTAATGATATTCCACAAAAGCCAAGGGAGACCTTTGTCTGAGGTGCAGCTGCTGTGTCTAGCCACTGTTAGGCTCTCTGGCATTGTTAGGTTCCATAAAGATATTACCCACTGTTGAATAGTATAAGGGACGTCTTACATGCCAGTTATTTCTCACTAGTTCCAGATAACATGGACATTGGATTTCGTTAAACATCTGGGCTCTTTAGGCCAATCTAAAAAATAAAGATGATGTTAGGACATATAGTGCTTGTCTAACTTAATTGATGAGGATCCAGAAGACTAAATAAAAAGGACAGTACATAGATTGAAAAGTACAGTTGGTAACATTGTTGAAATTTAAATAGAAAACTACAACTCATCAAAATGCAGCTATGCAGCCAAATCTCAATGGATAAATCTACAACACAACTGATATCTCTACCTCCAACACTACTGATACATTTACAAAACTACTCCCTCAGCTAAGGTCCAGGAGCTATTGTAAGAAAGGAAGGGATGATTGTAAGAGCCAGGTGACCAAGGAGTTTTATGTAGACTTGCATCTTCTAGGAATGTCAGAAGCTACACCTATACAGTCTTACCAACATGACTGCTCAGATCTGAGACACAAGGGTGATGGCAGTAGTCACACTAAAGAAGGTAGGACTAAGCTACCAAGGGCTCAATTCTACAAAATGAACTACAGACAACTAAAGAATACTGAGCATAGGGAAGAACACTCCAGTTGGTTATCAAATACCAAAAGGTCAGCCATGAAAACATACATAAAATTAACATTATACAGACTAAAAGTTTATAATTATGTGTTTTAAAATACACACACACACACACACACACACACACACACACACGCACACATAAACATATATGCCATGAATTTAAAAGAGAGGGTATATGGGAAGAGATTTGTATGGAAAAACGAATAAATTATGTAATTATATGGGAATCTTTAAAACTTTTAAAAATAACACTCATAATTGAACATATTACTACCTATTACTAGAATGAAAGCTCATATTCAAAGAAATAAGTGACTGTGTGAGTTAGCAGTGTTTTTTTATTGCTTTTCCAAAATGCCATTAGTATTCAGTCTCACCATCTGAATTTATTTTAATTCTTCAATAAGCATATCCTTACCCTTTAATATCTTCCTTATACAGAATTAGGATTAAGTTTTCAACACATAAAAACTTACACGTTCTTATCTAGTGTTTCTTCTTCCTCAATTTGATGGGAATTTCTTGACTATCATATGCTGATATGCTGAATACAATTGTTATTTCTGATATAAACTTTCAGGAATGTTTGGTAGCCTTGATTTAAAAATAGCCTCAGTTTCAATATTTTAAAAGTTTGTTTTACTTTTATTTGTGTGTATTCACTTGTGTGTGTGTGTGTGTGTGTGTGTGTGCCTATGTGTACTTGAAGACTCTAGAGGCCAGAAGACAAACACAGACTCCCTGGAGCTGGCTTTACTATAGGTTTTGAGAAGGAGGCAGGAACTGAACCTGGAAAGAGCAATGAGCTCTTAGCTACTAAGCATTGCAACTCAATGTTTTCACTCTTGATTTTGAAAGTAAAAGAGTATTAACATTAGCGTTATTCTGTACAAGATCAGTACCCATTCTTAAGTGTGAGGTGATGTTCTTCAGTTTACATTACCATCTCCACTTAATATTCCTGACTCATTTCCTTCCTTAGAACTCATGGAGATTTCAGTGTGTCATTTCTCTTAAATTCTTAGATCAAGACTGTGCAGCAAGCTCACTTACTTACTCAAATGTATTTTACTGATTGGCTGCAGTTACTAGCACAGTGAAGTAACGGATTGAAGAGGTTAAATGTGGACAATTTGAAGTCTCTGTGGAAAGAGACATCACATGGCTCAAATCAGAACTACTGTTACAATGGACATCCCTGGGTTTCTAATCTAATTAACTAGGGGTGATGTCTTTTGAGTTCCTAGATTAGACCCCCCTTGATATTCATGTATAGCAAAGGTTCTTTTAAAATAAAATCTTATAAGAACAATTTATAGGATGTGAAATGATGCCTTAAAAACTAGATGAAGTTAATTTAGGAAACAGGTTCTTTTTCATTAGATGACCTACGTGACCTCTGAGGAATAAGAAGCCCTGGACCATCCATGACAGCAAGAGAGAGAGAGAGAGGTCCTCAGCTGCTGAAGAATTCCTGGTCCAACTCAGGCCCCAAACTGCATTTGTTCAAAGTCATGAAGAAGATAGCCTTTCAGAAACCAGTCATGAAGAAGATAGCCCTTCAGAAACCCCTGGGCTCAGAGAGTATGGCTGCTCTCAAAGAACCGTTGCCAAGACTGCACCCAGGAAAGTCAGCTTTTGTGTGTGTGTGTGTGTGTGTGTGTGTGTGTGTGTGTGTGTTTGCATGCATGCGTGCATGTGTGTGTGTTAGGAGGGTAAGTCTCTGAGATATTTGGATAATATATGAAAATATTATCCTGATTATATAATACCTGTTTTAAACAAATGTTTAAAATATTGTGTCAGATTTCCACCATAGCTTGTATCCAAAAGTTAAAATTAGTAAATACAGTTACATTTCTATTTCAGTGAGGAGGACAATCCATTTTTTATTACAACTGTCAGTATATTTGTGTTTTCTGACATATCGCTTTTTAGATTGTAGTGTAATAACTGTAAGTGTTGATTGCCTTGTTAACATGCCTCTTTGTCAATTGCAGAAAGCTCTGACTTGAATTGCTTTATGTTGGTGCTGCTTTGCAAATTGCACATTTGTTGATTTTTGGTTAACTGAGTATAATATATTAAGTTGTGCACATATTTTACAAAATATGCCATGCTGGTGACTTAATAGATGCATGTCTCCATTTTGAGGACTATGTAGATACAATACTCATTATTTCATGGAATATTTCAATGTATATGACCATATTGCTATTGCTGTGAACTTAAATGTGTTGGAAAATGTTTTGGCATTATATGGGACTTCCCTGAGGCATATATTATTTTTACTACTTAACCTCATTTAGAAAAGATCGATGTTATGCTGCTGGATAGAATGTGAAGCAGTGCTAATATAAGGCATATCTCTAATAAATATTTATCCAATGAAATAATAAGTAGAGCTGCCAGAGTTGATATCTCATGTCAAGCATAGATGCATGCTAAAATTATTAAATAGATGATAATTTTAAAACTCTGTTGATATAATATGATCAAGAGATAGTATGTTAACTTCTAATAATGGTTTTAAAGTCCATCTGGTTTCCCTTTAATGAATGGTACTTACATTCCCCCGGCGTTTAGAAGGATGGATTCATAGGAAAAAGACATCTTTTTCCCCCATGGAAAATACCGCACAAAGAAAGTTGCACTGTCTGTCTCTCACTTCCCTTTTGTACATTTTAGAGGGCCCCCACCTCCTTGTCCCAGGTTGCATGTTTTTACTCATTCTAGTGGCCCTCAGGGCTTCTCTTCTATCCCTTCTGTCCCCAATATCTGATCATGTTCCCATTTTTCCCTCCCCCTCATCTCTCCCACTGAGTTCCCTCCCTCCCTCTGACTCCTGGGATTACCTCTTCTTCCCAAGTAGGATTGAAGCACCTTCACTTAGGCTTTTCTGCTTACTAACCCCAAGTTCTGTGGATTGTATCCAAGGTATTCGGTACTTTTTTTTGGATAACATGCAGTTATTAGTGAATACATACCATGCATGTCCTTTTGGGTCTGAGTTACCTCACCCAGGGTGACATTTTCTAGTTTCATCCATTTGCCTGCAAAACTCATAATGTCCTCATTCTTAATAGATGAGGATGTAAATTAACTACATTTTCAGAATCCATTCTCCATTTGCCTAACAATGGGGAGAGGAAACTCATAGAGCCCACCTCCAGTGGAAAGGCAGGGCATCAAGCGCTGGATGGGGTTGCCATCCCACAGTCAAAAATTTTGACCCAGAATTGTTCTTGTCTAAAAGAACTGCAGGGACAAAAATGGAGAAAAAACTGTGGGAAAGGTAGCTCAGTGACTCAGCCCAACTTGGGATCCATCTCAAGGGAAGCTCCAAGGCTTGACACTATTACTGATGCTATGGTGTGCTTACATACAGGAGCCTAGTATGGTCCTCTGAGAGGCCCAACAAGCAGCTGACTGAAGTGAAGTATGCAGATATTTTCACCCAACCATTAGACTGAAGTCAGGGACTCCTGTGGTTGAATTAGGGAAAGGCTGGAAGAAGCTGAGGAGGAGGATGACCCTATAGGAAGACCACCAGCAGTCTCAACTAACTCCTGAAATCTCCCAGATACCGAGCCACCAATCAGGCACCATACAGGAGCTAGTCTGAGGCCCAGAACACATATACTGAAGACTGCCTAGCCTGGCCTCAGTGGGAGAAGATGTGCCTAACCCTCCAGAGACTTGAGGCTCCAGGGAGTGGAGAGGCTGAAATGTGCTTTGGGGAACATTCTCTTGGAGAAGGGGTGGGGTATGGGGTGTGGGGAGGAATAAGGATGGGATGAGGAACTGTGGGAAGGGGAGACTTAGAGCTAGGCAATAGCTAGACTGCAAAGAAATAAAGGTAAAAAGTAAAAAGAAGAAAGAAGGAAGGAAGGAAGGAAGGAAGGAAGGAAGGAAGGAAGGAAGGAAGGAAGGAAGGAAGGAAGGAAGGAAGGAAAGAAGAAAAGAAAGAAAGAAGGAAAGAAAGAAAAGAAGTCACACAGTAGTACCCCCAGCACCAGGCAGGGTCAACACACAGAAATGGTTTTGAAACAGGAGGGCACAAAGGCTGATCCCCTTGCCTCCTGGAAAAACACTCCCTTGGTTTCTTTCTTACAGAGTGAATGTCAGGAATGTAAAATCAGGTCAAAGTAAGACTTCATGGGAGCACACTCTTCCTCAGACTCGCCTCACAATGCATCACTTCTTTCTCATTCTGTCACATTTGACTTTCTTTTCCTAGAATTGACCCATAAATGCACCATAGGGACCTGAAGGTCTGTTTTAAGATCTGCTTTGTAGACCAGCTGATGATAAAGAGCTGGTTCAAAGAGTTGTCCCAGAAGATACTTACTTTTTCAGGATGGATTTCCCATTGGCCATGACAACAGGAATGACACTAAAGGCAGATGGAGATTTTGAGTTCCTTAGAATACTGTAACAGACTTACTAAACTCTTTCATTCCTGGTGATCTGAGAAAGTAGGAAAGTAAGTAGAAGGGACATAGCTACATGTGTAATGTTTATGAATATTGATGAACACTGGGGCATGGTAATATAATAGCTGTGATGTTTGGTTACTGGTGATCATGACTAAAAGGTGGAAATTGTTTGCTCAGTGTTCTGGAGTAAAATATCAAAATGACTTGAGAATGTCAGAGAGCTTCTTTAGCAGTATTTTAAAAAGATCTCAAGCCTTATCATCTATTTAAGTAACTTATTTGTTATATGCTCAGTCACAACTAGGTCCTCTATTCACTTAATGACAAAGTACAGAATTTTATAAAGAAAGGCAGAATCCTGATAGTTAGAACGGAAAAGCCCTTAATGTCCTTGAAGTCTCCCTATCCTGTAGATCTGAACAATTGTCTACTTCTCTCTTTGTTGAAAACAGTTCCACCCTATTCCTCTTTCTTAAAGATCATGCAAAGCCCTCCAATAAGTAAAGTGGTAACTTATAAAATAATCATTTCTTAATAGGAGCGTGCATGCAAATCTCTCAAGTAAGTCAAGGGGTATTTTATAAGACCATGATTCTTTACTAATACTTTGAGATTGCTCATAAAATTACTGTAGATGAGTGGCTTAGAAACAGAACATCATTTTTTTTCTATAGTGCTGTGATCAGGATGTCCCTATCCAAAGTACTAGAGGATCCAATGTCTGATGACAGCCCTTTGTTTCATATATATTTCTCTTCTAGTTCACCGGCCAGAAAGAAGTTAAGAGTGACTTTGGAGACATTTGTGTAGGAGAACACATCTATCCTTAAGGGCTCCATTTAATGACCTAATCAGCTTCTGAAGGTCTTGATAAAATCATTTTTTTTACATTCAGTGTTTATCAATAGAATACTTTTTATTGGTTATTTTATTTATTTCCATTTCAAATGTTATCCCCCTTTTCAGTTTCCCCTCCACAAGCCCCCTACCCCTTCCTCCCACCCACCCACTCCTGCCTTAGTGGCCTAGTGTCCCCCTATTCTGGGTCATCAAGGCATTTGAGTACAGATTTTGAAAGATGTGAACTTTTGAGTTATACATTTACATCACTGGCCTCTTCACGGACTGTGCCAATTTTCTACTCTTTATCCTGGCAACCCAAAGAGAATGATCATCACAGTCTTAACAAATCAATGGTGTAAACAAAGCTTCTGTGTTAGGTATGACAGGTTATCAGAACAGTTTAAAATAGTCTGAACTGTGGTTGGCAGTGTACTGTCAGGTTTCGTGTGTCAGCTTGACATGAGCTGGAGTTACCACAGAGAAAGGAACTACAGTTGAGAAAATACCTCCATGAGATCTAGCTGTAAGGCATTTTCTCAAATAGTGATCAAGTGGGGACAGCCTAGCCCCTTGTGGGTGGTGCCATCCCTGGACTGGTGGTCTTGGATTCTATAAGAATGCAAGATGAGCAAGCCAGGGGAAGCAAGCAGGTAAGTAACATTCCTCTATGGCCTCTGCATCAACTCCTGCTTCCTGGCCTGCTTGAGCTCCAGTCCTGACTTTCTTTAGTGATGAACAGCAGTGGAAGTGAATAAGCCCTTTCCTCCCCAACTTGATTCTTTGTCATGATGCTTGTGCAGGAAAAGAACCCTGACTAAGACAGGCAGTCATCCAGTGCAACCTTTGTTTCTTTGGAAGCCATTAGGAATCAAGATCAGAAACTGTTCCCACATAATAGAAAATTTATAAGTTGTCTTGTTCCAAGGATATGTTAGTTTTTCTCTGAGCCATTATAAAATTGAAACTATGACTACTTTGAAGACTCCTAACAGCTCCACAATGGCATGCGGTTGGTGAGCAAGGAATGCCAATTCTGCCTATCTTGATGAGAAATATGCATTCCATAGGATGGGAAACCAGTTCCAACATCCTGGAGACTGCTGCCTGGTTGCCATTTTTAGGAAATGTCTCTGTGGTACAGAACAGTTTATTCAAGTTTGCATATTCTTCCAATAAATTAAAACCAGAGTTCAAAGACTTCTTCAGCATCCACGCACATTGTTTTAAAGCACTGAATTTTCATAGTCATTATTTGCTGTTCATTATAATTGTACCTGCTAGTGCTTCTCATTTAAGTTGAACAAATTTAAATAATGTGGAATATCAGTAGTTATTAGCAGAGCCCACCAAAAATATGCTTTGTTATTCACAAAAAGCAGTCTTGTCCACTAGACCTGAAGGATTAGTTGCTTCTCTAGTTGCAGTGACAAAACACCAGACAGATCTTGGCTTAGGGAATCACTGTTTTCTCTATTTAAAAAATGAAGAATTTATTTTGGTTCATGGTTTAAAAGGTCTTACTCCATCATGTCAGGGAAGTTATGATTACAGGTCTAGCTTGTATTGTTAAAGACCACAAAGCATTCTAGAACCAGAAACCATCTATCACATTCAAAGGCCTATCCATAACACTCTATTTCTGTTAACTAGGATTGCATCTGGTAAAATTCTCCATAATGTTATCACAAGCAGAGGGAAAAAATACAACCATTTATGCCTTCTGGTGGTTTTTCAAATGCCAACGATAGTATGTGTGCCTGCTATATATTTCAAATCTAAGCCATAGCACCCTTATGATTCAGTAGGCTCTATGGTTCTAGAAATTTCTATGGTCTAAAATAAACTGAAAGATGTTACATTACCTGTGCCAATCTCCAAAAAGAGATTTGCAGTGACAGTTATTAGTTTCTGAAGTAAGCACATTCCACCTATAGGAAGGAAGCTTGCAGTATTAGAAATACAGTTTTTGACATGCTCATGAGATCAATCATGGACAGACTTTGTAATTATAGAAGGATATGAGCTAGACATGATTAGAGTCTTATATTCTGAGTTGCAGATAAGATGGTTGGTGATATTTCATTGGTGATTTTTAGAAAAAATCACATGGAGAATAAGAGGTAAGAATATATTATTCCAGCCTTTTTTCCATTCCAGTCAGAAGAAAATGACATTCGTATATGCATTCAATATTTGAAGTTCCAGTAAGATACATGACATTACTATTCTTGGCTTAGGGCATAAAGACTTGTTCCACAATCTATAGAACACATACACACATTCTCAACATTTTACCTAGTGTACAATATTGAAAGTTTTTGCATGTGAAGTTCGGTTTTGCTTTGTTCCAGAGACACCTCAGGGCTCTGAAAGACGACAGACACTTGGGTGAATGAAGCATAAAGACTAAGAGCTATTTCACAGAAAATGAGCCTCTCTAACTCTGCTGATAATTGAATTTCATTTTGTGATGATCACAAACGCATTTGAAATGGTTGTTACTATCTAGTGTACCGAGTCCTGTTTAATTAAGTCATTCTTCCTGGGCAAAAAGAAGAAAAGCAAATGAAAGTGGTAAATAGACTGTTGAATTCAAAATTAGAAAAAGGCTTTCTTCGAACTTTTATCTATTTAAATTGTTAATTTGATCATATTGCTAATTTAAGTCTTTTAAAAAAGAAACAGAAACCTAAATTGAGCACTTACCTTCTAAAGTTGTGCTTGTATTGAGTTTTCAATGAAATTGCATTTAATTTAACTCACTTTACCATTGAAGAAAGAATAATAGGAATTTAGGAAGTATATAACATGGTTATTAGTAAGAATCTCTTTTGTGAATTCTCTGTTTAGTTCTATACCCCATTTATTTGATTGGATTGTTTGGTTTCATGGTGGTTAGCTTCTTGAGTTCTTTATATATTTTGGATATTAGCCCTCTGTCAGATGTGGGATTAGTGAAGATTTTTTCCCAAACTGTGGTTTGCCTGTTTGTCCTATTGACTATGTCCTTTGCCTTTCAAAATATTTCCAGTTTCATGGGGTTCTATTTAATGATTCTTGATCTTTGCATATGATCCATTGACAACCCTGTAGGAGGACCAGCAGTCTCAATTAACCTGGACCCCCGAGATCTGTTAGACACTGGACCACCAACCGGGCAGCATACACCAGCTGATGTGAGGCCCCTAACACACATACAACAGAGGACTTCCAGGTCTGGGTTCAGTCAGGGAAGAGGTTCCTAACCCTCAAGAGAATGAAGGGCACAGGGAGTGGTGAGGTCTGGTAGGGTGGGTGGTAGTGGGGCGTGGACATCCTCATGGAGACTGGTGAGTGAGAAGGAGGTTTGGGATGGGAAACAGTTAGAGGGTGGACCAGGAGGGGGGATAAAATATGGAGTGTAAAAAAATGATTAAATATAATTTAAAAGAAGAATCTCTTTTAAAACCATTTTGCCCATTATGAATAACTAATCATGTATTATTAAATAGACCAATTTTAATAAATCTTAATAATATGTTATTTATGTGACTACATATATATGTTAATAGTTCTACTTTTATCAATGTAAGAAAAGTATTTCTAGAAATTTCCTTCCTGCTGGATAGCCTTCAGAGTATTATGCAGACTACAAAAAGTCAACACGAGTCTTATGTAATGGTCTACTCTGCGTACTGCACTGCTGACCTGTGAGGCAAGGTGGGCCCACTCGGGCAATAGTGGGATGGATGATATGATGATATCCAAGCACCTTTACAGGAGAGAATCATTTTGGATACTGTAGACCTCATCTAAAGCCCATGGCTATGGCCTCATGGGTCTGAGTTGTAGACACATATTATTCCTATTGTTGTTTAGTTCAATCAATTGACAAGTCAAACTGTATGTCTAAGAAAAACATGCCATTGTATATTTAGAAAAGATATTTTGTTTTGATATTTGTTGAGACACCCTATGATATAGAGTGACTACTGTATATAAGTATAAATTATACATTTACAAATGGTATATTTATTAAAATTATGTTTATGAATCATGAAATAGGGGTAAAATGAAGCAAATAACACAGATTAAAATTTATAGTTTGCAGGAACATGTCAAGCACTTAATTTGTATCTACAAATATGTATAATATAAATAATATTTTGTGCGTTACAGGGTGTTGGCACCAAGTAAGACTATATTCTTTCCATGGTAATTATTATAGTTAATCTTGGTTATCAACTTGACTTGATTAAGAAATGTCTAGGATAGGTAAAACGCTTCTCTTCATGGTAAAGGCACAGAGCAAACATTTCCAGAGAGGACGAATAGTCACAGGGGGTGAGGGAGGAGGGGGGAGGGGGGGAAGGCCCAGCCTGCCTGTGGGAAACACCTGGCAATGCCTGCCAGTCTCTGTGACAAGAAGATGAAGGAAGGTCAAGTGCACATATTCACCTTTCTCCTTATTGAGTGAATTCGTTTGTCCATTGTCATTTTCTTTTAACATCAGCGCTGGCTTCTTCAACTCTTTTAATACCAACCAGTCCACAGGTTACTTCCAGTTCTTTCAAACCAGATTTGGACTGCTGAGGACTTCCGCTGCTTGACTGCATCAGCGACCTAGATCTCTGTTTACAGTGAAGACAGCTGTTGTTGGATTGCTGAACTTCTATCATATAAGCAAATCTGATAAGCCTTCCATATTATTACATATTATATTATAAAGATACATTTTATTAGTTCTGTGTCTCAAGAGACTACAGGCACATAGAAATTTTCAAATTGAGTGGTGTGAGCCAAAAGATCTAGCCTGAGGGTTGTTTTAGAAAGAGGAGCCCTGTGGTGTCCAGTCATTTTCAGAGAGGGTAAAAATGTTTTCGATTTAAGTCCAGGAAAAACGTCACAACTGGGAAGGTCAACCAGTTCTGTGGGTGGGTCATTACCTCCAGGAATCCAGTGTGTGTGAGGTCAAGATTCTGGGAGGTCTGTTCATGCAGGAGAGACGGCCAACAAGTCGGTCTGCATGGGCAGGACCTAGGCCCTGGGTGGCATATGGAAAGGAAGACACAAATTACATGTCCAGGCCTTCGTTTCCTCTCAGAAGCATTGTGCCTCAGGGAGGGAATCCAGACTACAGAAGGAATAGGCGACAGTGGACAGTGACAACCCTTCAAATCCAAAGACAGCCCAAAGGAATTTGACCTGAGGCAGTCTGACATTACAGTGTGATGGTAAACAAGTGTCTTAAGCCTCAAAAGTACAGTCCTTTGAGTGAAACCATGTTTTCCTGTTTCACACACAGAGGGAGAAGCCTTTGAAGTGCCCTAACTCTTCAGAGGTGCAGAAGGGTTTCTCTTCTCAGGCCTTAAGACACTAGTGGTAAGAGCCAAGATACTCATCAGTAGACATAAAAGCCAGGCAAGGCTTGAAATCTGTAGACTTTCCTGTTTTATAGTCTGATTGAGTCAAGCTGGAAAGCGAAGATGTTCATGTTGACACATATTCATCCATACTGACATATGAATTATGTTATGAACTGGTAGCTACAAGGTCCATCCTCTAATGACATTTTTTTCCCTGTCATGTATGGGTCAGATTTGAAAATCATGAAGTCCCTACAATGACTTCGATTTGTCCATTTGATTCAGGACTCTTATATTTTAGGTTTTAATTTCTTCCTACTTCATGCATTTAATACTAGTTTTGTATTGCTATGTGTTTGTTTCTATCAGTGGGCAGTGGTTTATTCTCTCTAGTTAATCCCTATCAGTGAATGAACAGGAGCACAAAGCCCTTCCCAATGCAGAGCATCATGGTGTTGTTTTCATATTATTTCTCCCATTTCTTTTTTAGAACACTGTCTTGATTATTTCAAATTGTATGTGTGTGTGTGTGTGTGTGTGTGTGTGTGTTTATGTTGGCATGAGTATGTGAGTGTGCATATGCAGATGATCCTGGAGGCTAGAGGTATCAAATCCCTGCATCTGGAGTTAAAGATGGCTGTGAGAAGTTTGATGTGAATACTAAGAACAGAATTATATTGTCTGGAACAGATGAAAGTACTCTTAACCACTGAACCAATTTTATAGCCCAAACGTGTTCTATAAAAATCATTAAAAAAATCATTGCATGAAATTGTTACCTAATATCATGTCAGCTGGCTCTGGGAACTATTAGAAGTGTAAAAAATATGTTTAATTGAATTATGGTCACAAATTAACTTCATTTGTACTTCTTGGGCAACCATGACAATGTATTTTGTTTTAAATTCTAGACATTAAATCTTGTTAAAAAAAAGATTTATTTGTCACAATGTACATATATTAGTGTTTTGTATTCATATATGTATCACCACCACATGCATGAAGTGCCTCTAGAGGCCAGAAGAAGAAGTCAGATTATCTGGAACAGGAGTTATAACCAGTAGTGACTAACTATTGTGTTTTAGTGGTTGAACCTGGTCCTCGGCAAAAGTGTCAAGTGCTATTAATCACTGAGTTATTCTTAGTTTGTCTTGATCATTGGTTCTCAACCTTCCTAATGCTGCTGCCCTTCAACACAGGTCCTCATGTTGTGATTGCCTCAACCATAAAGTTACTTTTGTTCCTATTTCATAACTGTAATTCTGCTACTACTACGAATCATAATGTAAATATTTGATATTTCCAGTGATCTTAGGGGACTCCTCTGAAAGTACTATTCAGCCCTTGAAGATGTACCCCAGGTTTTGAGCCACTGGTCCAGATGAATATTATCTATCTATCTATCTATCTATCTATCTATCTATCATCTATCTATCATTTATATATTTTTAAACAGATCAACTATCATCTATGTATCTATTGTCTCCTATTTTCTACTTTCTCATCCTATTTCATTGTTTGTGTTTCTGAGAACTTACACTAATAATTGTTTCTTTATAATGATTTAAAGGCCAATTTTTAAAAAACTAAGTGTCATCTAGAAAATGAAAATTCATTACAAATATTTAGTTTTTAAAAATGATTTATTTTATTTTATACATATCACTGTTTTGCCTGAGTATATATAAGTGTGCCTGAGTGTATGCAAGTATGCCTGAGTGTATGTAAGTGTGCCTTAGTGTATGTAGGTGTGCCCTGGTACATAAGAGAGGTATAGCCCTTCTCAGGTGTTTGAATGCTTGAGCATAAGGAATGGCACTGTTAGGAGGTATTGTCTTCTTGGAATCTCTGTGTGTCTCTGTGAGTGGGCTCTGAGGCCTCCTATATTAAAGCTCTGCCCAGTGTGGAGACAGTTTCTTTCTTGCTGCCTGTGGATCAAGATGGAGAACTCTCAGCTCCTTCTTCAGTACTGTGATTACCTGGACTCTATGCTGCTTCCCAACATTATGATAATGGATTAAACCTGTGAAACTGAAAGCCAAAGCCAATTAATGTTTGCTTTATAAGAGTTAGTTTGCTTGGTCATGCTGTCTCTCCTCACTTCAGCAAAGTCCTAACTAAGACAGAAGTTTGTACCAGGAGTAAGGCACTGATAGGATAGGCCTGCCAATGCTTTTGTTTGTTTTGTGTGGATTTGGGGACTTTGGGACTTTGGAAAGCAGTGGAATGCTTTAAATTGGGCTAAATACTAGTAGAAACATGGAAGAGAGTAGGGCTGAGGGTGATTTGAACTTGTGGGCCTGATTCAAGTGCTTTCAGAGGAGAATTTTGGTATGTTCCTAGAGATCATTCCTGTGATACTTGATGCAGAATGTGGCTGCTCTTTTGCTCTTGAAGCATCTGCCTGAGGAAAAAGTGAAGAGATTTAAATTAATTTCATTGACAAAGGAAATCTCAAAACAGCCTATCATACTGTTCTGTGGTTCATCCTTGTGAAGAGCATTTTTCATTAAATATAGGAAACTAAGCAAGGAGAAATACAAAATGCATGGTTAAAGAATTAAAGGAAGCATCAGGAAGTGAAATGAAATGCATCCCAAGTTCAAGGACTCAAACAGGTTAAAGAGGTTAAAGTAAATAAGGGGAGCAGTGAGCTTGGGGAAATGTCTCAGCCAGTTAAGCTTGCACCTCGTGAAAAGAAAGGAAAAGAAAGCTTAGGTCTAGGTGAGGTGTTACACACCTTTAATCCCAACACTCAGGAGTCAGAGGCTTGCAGATGTCTGAGCTCAAGGACAGTCTGCAGAGCAAGTTCCAGGACAGCCAAGCCTAGAAAGTGAAGGAACCCATGAAAACAGAAAGCTGATGAAGATGTATTGGAATGAGGGGCCATATTCTAAGCCCAGCAAGCAGCAGAACTTGGCAGCTTTGGCCATGTGGCTCTGGCTTTAGAATCAAGGATATAAGGAAGAGATTACAGAATCTCCCTCCATGATTAAGGAAAGCTTCTGTGGCCAGGAATGTGTCAGGGATGTCTCTGCACTGAGTCCCAGAAAGCCTATTGTGTGAAAGGTGGTGTAGAATCTCCCTTTGCAGCTAAGGAACGTTGCTGAGGCCAGGCATATGGTAGTGGTATTCCCACAGGGAGGCCTCCAGAAGCCACTACATGGAACTGTAAAGGTGAAACTTGAATTGCCTTGGCTACCCCAAGACATTAGAGAAACCAGAGCTCTGGGATACCTGCTGAGGAGGGCTGCTAACAGTAAGTTGAAACAGCCAGAGAGAAAGAAATGTGTTGTAGTCAACAAAGCTGAAAGGAGTTGTAGATCTGGAGAACATTTGACACCAAACATGGAGATTCAAAGATTTGGAGTTTGGCCAATTGGTTTTCAGTCTTGCTTTGGTCCGATATTTCCCTTCCCTACTTGGAATAGTGATGTATATCCTAGGCCATACGTTGGAAGTATGTAATTTGTTTTTTTGATTTTGATATTATAGAGGACTACAGTTAAGAGGCTGAATCTCAGAAGAGACCTTGAACTTTGGACCCTTACACATTGTTGAGACTGTGTGAGACTATGGGCACTCTTGAAGTTGAACTAAATGTGTTTTGCATTATTTTATGGCTATAAGCCTGTGAAGGTTAAGGAGTGGAATGTGAGGGTTTGAGTAGGTATGGCTCCAATAGATTCATGTGATTAAATGATTCTCTCATAGGGAGTGTCACTATTAGAAATGTGTCCTTGCTGGAGGAGGTGTGGCCTTGTTAGAAGAAATGGGTCACTCTGTGGACAGGCTTTGAGGTCTACTCAGTGTGGAGACAATCTCCTCCTTACTGCCTGTAGATCAAAATGTAGAACTCTTAGCTCCTTCTTGAGCCCCATGTCTGCCTAGATGCTGTCATACTTCCCATCATGATTATGATGAACTAAACTTCTGAAAGTGTAAGCCAGCTATAATTAAATCTTTTCCTTTATAAGAGTTGCCTTGGTCATGGTGTCTCTTCACAGCAATGGAAACCATATCTAAGACAAGATTCTAATAACTGTTAGACTCATTCCTCAAACTAAAAAAACAAAAAACAAACACAACTGGACATAATTGTTTCATAGTATCTTTCTCAGTCTTTATATAGAGAAAGACACATTTCTAATCTTGCACTCTCTTAAGCTTGGTCTATTGGAACAAGCCTTAAATAATTTAATTCCATCCAATTCTGCATAAAATCATGAAAGATTTGTTTTTGGCTATAAAAACTAGCATGCTAAGAATTCAAGGAAATTTTTAGGTAATATACTTAATTTAATAGAAAAAGTTTAACTCATTACAAGATAAAAGGTTAATACTTTACATAAGTAAGGGTTTATGATGTCTTTTGTTTTTCCCTGTAGGATAAATAATTTAAAAATTAATTCAAAGCCCTTGTATGAAAATAAATTTTATATAAATACATACAGATACACATGTGCATTTATCTATATGTATAACTATATATAGATATATATAGATATAGATACAGATAGATAGATAAATAGATAGATGATAGATAGATAGATAGATAGATAGAGAACGCCAATGAGTCTCCTAAAACTGGAGGTTTATCACTCTTGAAGAAAACCAAATTCATTTCAACTTTAGTAGATTACTAGGGGCCTAGGAAGAAAGCCTGTTTGAGAGAGGTGATAACTTAAAAACAACAACACCCCCAAAACAAAACAAAGCAAAACAAAACCCAAATAAGCAAACAAACAAACAAAAATAGCCAACCAATCAGCCAAAAATATACTTCAAACAAGAAATATACAACTTTATGAATGAAGAGGTTCATGCTACATTTCTATAGCCTTTCTTAGACTTTTGTTTTTCTAGTATATAAAATTACTTAGAGTTTCTGGGAACAGTATACATAGTGGGGGCCTCATGCCAAGTAATTGAATAGCAGTTACGTTTGTGATGTTTACCTTGAGAAGTCAATGACAACCATGCCTTTAAAACATTTCTGGGGATAACATTTGAAATGTGAATAAAGAAAATATCTAATAAAAAATAATTCCCTCCATTTTTCCTCCATGTAAGAGTGGTGATTGTGAAATTGAAGGTACCACATTACTCAGAGGGACATGTGGGAACTGTGGGCAGTCTTAAGTACAGACCTGGACTTACTCAGAGGGAAAACATTCTTCCTACATTGCAGGCTAAGGCAGTTACCACTGATGTGGTGGAGGTGACTAACTTAAATCCTGGAGTCAACTAGATTTACTAGCAATAGCGAACGAATGCTAGTGTGAGTGAGCGTATGATCGAAGGCTCTGAGGGCTGCCAGGGGACATCTGAAGGGATGGGGATGAGCAAGGTTAAGACTGAGCATGAATCCTTGAGAGCAGCATGGAATAATGGGAAGAAATAAATTTAGAATCACACCTTATTTAGTTCTTTCCAGGGGACTGTGGACAGATTCTTTAACATCACAACACTGTTTTCTTCTCTGTAGTAAGTGCCCACTTCAGAGGATTGCTAGGAAAAATAAAACAATTCAGATAAAGTACCCAGTTCAGTAACAGTACTTAGTAAATACTGACTCAGAAGGAAGAACAAATTAAAACTCAAACCAAAATTTAAAAAAAGAAAGAAAAACAGAAAGAGAGAGAGAGAGAGAGAGAGAGAGAGAGAGAGAGAGAGAGAGAGGAAAGAAGAAAGAGGGAAGAAAGAAAGAAAGAAAGAAAGAAAGAAAGAAAGAAAGAAAGAAAGAAAGAAAGAAAGAAAGAAAGAAGATAGGAAATATACAACAAGAAACTATATCTTGTAGGCTATAATGTGGAGAAATAAAAGTACAGACTCTTACAACTGAAAGTATTTGCATGAACTTTGATTTTGTATACAGAGCTAAACTGTGTGTAGATTAAAACAAGCCAAAACCAAGACAGAAAATAAAACAAAACAAAGTGTTGTTTTCTATTGTCAGGTTGAAATAGTAGGTCCCTTATGATTGTGGCCACTGAATCACCACTGAAGACAAAACAGCAGGTATTTGGTGACCACACTTACGATTTTTAATACTCACTTTCTGAGTATTTGTTGTTGATTGTTTGTTTTTGCCAGAATAAATTGGGATAATATCAGGGATAATTCACAGGGAAAGTACTTGAGTGTTGAGAAAGGCCTTTATGTGGAGCAAAATACCAACTCTGCCACTGATGGGAAAAAGTATTATAAGAGGGTGAAGAGAGAGACATAAGTCCTTTGATTGGATTCATATAGATGTATATGTAAAAGAATATACCATATGAATACCATATAAATAAACCATTTTTGCCAATTAAGTGAAAATTGTCAACCTTCCCCCCAAGAATAAATGGAAAGAGGTTAACTGTAACTGAGTGTCTCTAGGAAAAGGAGGTTAAACAGATCTCTGTGTGAATATGAGTCCTCTGGGAGCACACTCTCACACTGAAATACGGACACATGAGGCCTGTGCACAGTAATCTCAGACTTCACTGTCTCTATTTTTACATGTTTCTTTGAGTATTTAGTTATGATACTTGCAATGTAAAAGTTTTTCTTGAGCAATTACTGTCAAATCTCACAGGAAAAGTACACATTTGTTTCCTTCTAGTCATGTCCCCTTACTTAGGATCCTGTCGTCCAGTTTCTGCAACCGTCAGAAAGTGGTCACCATTGCACCTGAATCATTGCTTAGAGATATGAAAACAATATGGGAAATGTGTACGGTGCTACATGACACATCAGGGAACTCTGGATGAGTGTCACTTCTTAGCATGGAAAATAGGCCAAGCGTGAAGCATGCATGCTCATGTTTTCTTACATGTTCCCCTGTGAGCTTGCTATTAGACTGCAGCATTTATTTCCTGTAGTTTCCTTTCCATCTTGTATGTATTCGTAAAGATGTGCATTAGTCTTGGCTTCCAGCCACAACATCTGAATCTAATGCTTGAGGAAACAGGGATGTAATATCAACAAGAGAGTTTTTGTTTTAACCTCTTCTCAAATTAGATATACAAGAATTAGTGACTTTTGAATTAAATTAGGGAAGTTAATATGTTTGGTATAAAAATAGCTAAATATACTTCTTAAATATGGACATTTCTGAGTTAATCCTTTTAACTATGTCCTTCACCTAAAGTAACAGAGAGGAATAGCAAGACTAATTCAATTTTGGTAGCCTGATTTTATGTGCTGTTTTAAATATAGTTTAATCATAGCTTGTTAAAAGCATCTGTAGTGGAATAGAGAGTTGATTCGATTTGGGATTCAAATAATGCCTTTCAAAGTATTATCTGGAGGAAGCTAGTTTTATAGGATGTCTGTAAATGTTGTGTGAACAGGGTCCTTTGGTTAATAAGAAGGGAAGTGTAAAATTCAGAGATTGTACTTCAAAACTTCTGCTTCCTTATTTGTAGAATTTGACATTGAAAAATTCACAAGTTTAAGATTTTGATTAGTTCGACATCAGAAGCAGGATTTCAAATTGCATCTATTTTTCAAGGACTAAATAAAATAATATGCATAATGTCTGTGGGGTGCATTCTTGATATCATGGATGGTAGTGTAGAGGTTGATGTTTGTAAGATATCGATTAAAATTCAGGCATAATTTTTATTTAATATGTATTCAACTTTAGAGAGAAGATAATTAATATTGGAATTTGAAATTTTCCGTGTTTAAAATAATTATACTGTTTTAGACTTGAATATGGGTAGAGAAATTGCTATTTCTAATAAATTAAAATATAGTTTATTGTGAAAATATATTTTTTCTTTGTTTTTCATGTAATGTTTTTATCAATAGGTAAAGTAACAAAAAAAGGACAAGTGAAGGAAACGAATCAGAATGAAATTTAAGGAATTAAAAAGAAATCTAATACTTCATGATATTTAACTTTCAGTTAAGGATAGATTAAATTATATACTACTGTTGTGTTTAACAAAAATTTTATCACCATAGAAACATAGTAGTTGTCTGGAATGGCAGGTTTCTATAATATGATTAAAGATTAATCAGTGTTAAGTTGCAGGAAATATCACATAAAGCTCCAATAATACACATAACACTCAGCTCTTGTCAGTTAAAAGAAATAACTAGAAGGATGTAGGGTGGCTCTGTCAGTAAGGTGTTTGCTCTGTAAGCATGAGGACCAGAGTTCTGAACCCAAACACCCAGGGAAAAGCTAAGCGTGAGGCATGGGTCTGTAATCTCTGCACAGTAGAGCAAGATGGTACAGGAGGCAGAAACAGGCAAATCCCTGGAGCTTTTTGGCCATCCAATCCAGCCAATTCGTCCAGTTCTGCTCAGAGAGAAAACTAGCCTCAAAAATCTAAGAAGGAGAGCTAATGAGTGAGATACTCAACATGAATCTCTGGCCTTTGTGTGCATATGTATTCACATGCAAACTGCACACACACACACACACACACACACACACACACACACACACCTAAATAGACATATGAATCAGTTTGAAAAGTAGTCATTAAAAATAAATATTTCACAAAAAGAACAAGACTGGGAGCAGTATAGGACTCCTGGAAATGACATCCAATGCCTATGAGAAAGTGAGTTGATGCACTACTTTAGAAACTATTTGAGAGTATGCACTACAGCTAACATACATATCCCCCATGGATTATAATTTCAGAAAGATAGACTTTTTTCTGAAAATATGGACTTGAATCCTTCAACATTAATCCAATCAACATTATTTGTAATATCTCACAGTTATCAACCTTTTTGGTGAAAGTAGATTTAATACAGAAAAACATATTGTTTTATTAATCATATAACTTATTTTATTTTTCTAATTAATTTCTGATCTAATTAATTCCTAATCAAAATCTATTAAAGAAATCAATTAATATTCTATGTAGATCTATGATATCTGCATAATATAAAACTCTTTTGGTAAGCATCATGGAGAGGAAAGGAATAATAATATTATCTCATGTAGTAAAAAAAAAAAGATTGAAAATTTAATCTTTCTAATGAGACAAGGAAGGTAAAACAATACCACCTTTACCATGTAATAGTGTTTGAAAATAGCAATGGTTCCATTGATGGTTTTATTGCACATTTTCCTAATGTTGAAGCCTGAAATGTTTCTAAATTAGAGCTCAGGAGTGGCTATCTTTAAGGCAAACTCAATATATTTTGTGAAGAATGGGGTAAATGGTCTTCACAAAGGAAAGAAATGTATTTTGACGTTGTGGGAACTAGTTCTAAGACTAGTAGATTTTTAAATACTTGGCCATTTCTTGTACAAGAACTGGCTGGTTACTCTAGCTGCTCTGGAGACCCATCAGCCCTGGCAGGAAATGTGAATTCCCTCTTCTTTCATGCCCTTTCTTCTGTAACGTGTTTGCTTTGGAGCTTTGCACTGCACTCACTAATACATGTTTAACAAGTTCTTTAAAAGGAACAAGTAATAAGAAAAACAGCAAGAGGGAGAGGGAGGGAAGTCATTTGCAAAGGGGTAGAGTAAAAAGCAAAACAGGAGGATGAAATTCCAAAGTTGTACACGTGGATAGTGTGGATAGAGGGCAGGCTCATCATCAAGCCGTGGAAATAGCATTTTCAAAAGAAAAAAAAAAGATACCTATCATTTTCTTCCAGCTCATTTTCCATGATATGAAATTTACTGAAGGTGAAGTCAAGTCACAATAAACATCGTAATAAACCAGATGCAATTACAAAGTAGTAGCTCCAACCTGGCTGTGAGGAGCAGTGGAATGGGTGGACTGCTCAACATCCTCAGTATTTTTATTTTTCTAAAAATAAATAATTAAATAAATAATCTTGAAGTTTCAAGCACTTGATGTCAGTGACCAAAAGTTCCAAAAGCTTCCAAACTCTTGGTTTGTCTTATGTGGTTATCATTTAAATAAACAGTTATGAATAAGCACATGAACCCTTTCAATTCATTGAAATACAACTAAGCATCTGGACTATTTGGTAAACTATGTTTCACTGACCTGAGAGAGGTCAGAGAAGCATACACGTGCCTACCTTAACTTCAGCCAATTCTCTGTAGGTGTCAACTGCTAGAAGACTTGAACCCTTAAGCTGACTGTGTCATTAATTAATCAATTAATTAAAATAATTTTTGTTCATAACTTTCTTCACGCAAACCTTAATTCTAGGAGCCTAATGCATTTATGTGTATTCCTTACTGGGACAGTTTTATGTAACTCACTAATATTTTTTTCAAAGTTTTAACTGCTAGTATACTTTACTGGGTGCATGTCTATGTGATAGTGTGTGCACATGACCACATGTAGGTGCCATGGCACATATGTGGTGGTTGGAGGAAAATTTTCTGTAGTCAGTTCTCTCCTTCCATCATGTGATCTCTCTCTGTCTCTGTCTCTGTCTCTGTCTCTGTCTCTGTCTCTCTCTCTCTCTGAGCTCTTACTGAATCCACTTTCCCAATCTCTGACTTCCTGATTCATCCTCACTTTCCCAGAGGCACTGGGCAACCTATGCAATTGATTCATGTTTTCCTTGGCCTTCTGGGATTTTGTTTTTCAGAAGCCCATACTACACATGTGAGTTTATGTTGGTGGAAAATCATGAAAACTTTGCACTCAATTTAAGGAACACAAGAAAATATGAGATTTAGAAGTGTTTGATGACTTTGCTTTCCTTTGGACATGCTATTCTAAGTTGGGAAAAGCAAACCTTAATGTCACAGCTACAACCACAGACTTCTGACATTAACTTCAGAGAGGGTTTATTTAAATATAGATCTGGGCAAGGACACAGTGCACCAAGGAGAACTCATTTGGCTGTCCTTGGGGTAACCTGACCTTCTTGTGCTTTTCCAATGAGGAAGTTTATAGCCTAGTCCACAATAACCAGAAACTGCCCACCTGATGGCTCCCAGGTTTGTTTCGTAGATTCTTAATTTGCTTTTCTTTCCATGTGATAATTATTCATATCATTTAGAATATTTGAGGGAAGTGATCTTTAGTCTGAGCATTTATTTTTAGTGTGATTTCTTGTAGGCATGAGAAAGCAATGTCTTCATCACCAAATCTTTGTGAAAAATTCTCACATGGAGAGGAACTAAATTGCTTCTGTCAACTTTTTCCTTCTATGCTGAGTCTGAATTTGAAATGCCAGTGTTAATACTTGGATTAATTTATGAAGCTATTAATGGCATATTTGCTTTGCTTCCTCTCCTTAGCTGTTAAAGAGCTGATTTCTCTAAAGTACCTCTAAAAACCCTCTTCCTTCCTTTAGTCACACTGTGGATTTGGCTCTAATAGGGACTTTCTTTTTGTTTCTTACTGCTGTGGTACAAGATTGCCATTAATTAAGTGGTCTTATACCACATGGCGTTATTGCTTTACCGATTACAATCTATGGAGGACATGTATCACATGGTGAGAGTGTTTCTGATTTTCCACCTCTTCTCACCACCTTGTAGAGCATTCTGTCTTTAGCTGGCACTTTTTAGGTCAATAGTGCACCATCTTCAAACTTCCCACTCTTTCTACTGGCTATGGAGGACATGTATCACATGGTGAGAGTGTTTCTGATTCTCCACCTCTTCTCACCACCTTGTAGAGCATTCTGTCTTTAGCTGGCACTTTTTAGGTCAATAGTGCACCATCTTCAAACTTCCCACTCTTTCTTATTCACTCCTGTTTCTATCTTTCCTTGTAAGGACACACTGTTTACATTTTTAACATCTGAGTAAGCCAGGATAATGCCACTCTTAAAATGAATGAATTTATGATGACTTCAAAGTGAACACCTCTGAAGAGAGGGTGCTATTCTTCTGCCAGAGTGAAGACTCCAGTCCTCCTCTCCAGCTCTTCATTCTCCATTCCCCTGCTTAAGTGCATGCACACACACACATGCGTATTAAACATCAAGCTCAATGATGAAAGCTTCTTTTGTTCCCAGAGTTGATTCCTTTAATCCAATTGTTCCATCCTGGATACATCACCTAAGCAGGAGATTAAGAGGCTAGGGACTACCCTAAGCTTACTGGCTATGAAGCACCTACCTGTAGATTTTGATCTCCTACATGATTGGAATGCATGTTGTTCCTCAATATTTATGTGATTATATCCACTCTCAATGTGTTCACAAGCAATGCAGCTTTAGACGGTGGTTACTGGGACTTGAAAAGGGAAGATATTTGTAAAAATGAGCTTGTTTGCATCTTCCAGTATATAAGAATGCAGAGAAATGTCACCTTTGGAGCAGGAAACAATCCCTCAGCAGACTCTGACTATCGCAACTCCTCTTTACTCTGAGCCACAGTGTGAGGTGTTTTAGAACTGTCAGAAGGAATAAGACAGCCCCTGTGTATGTCTTCTACTTCACTTCCTATAATTCCCTCTTGGTATGAGCCCTCCCCTCTTTAAAGACTTTAAGTAGCCTCATCTTTCAACCTTCAAAATTGTTCTTTCAACCGCATCCCCAGAGTTCCATCTGAAATGCAAATTAGATAAAAGGAATCCTATTGTCAAGCCTTTTGGTGCTTCCCCACTGTTTATTTTGAACATAACCTTTCCTTTTATTTTTTTTTTCATATTTTTTATTCGATATATTTTTTTATTTACATTTCAAACGATTTCCCCTTTTCTAGCCCCCCCACTCCCCGAAAGTCCCGTAAGCCCCCCCTTCTCTCCCCCTGTCCTCCCACCCACCTTTTATGTACAGCGTTTCTCTAACTTATTATTGACGATTCTTTCTACTATACACTGCTTAACTTCATAATGCACATTATAGATTCACCCTCCTGCTTGTGCTTCAGTTTCACTGGCCCAGAGACCCATGGCTCTTTTCCATTTTAAGCCCTTCATGCCTCAGTTACAACATCTGCGCTGCAATCGCTGTTGAAAGTGTTTCTCTGAACCGTAGGCTCGTGGACAGCATTCCTTAGTCTGTTTATGCCCTTGTCATTAGCTAATTCTTTAGCCCAATGTGCATTCATAATAATAACATCTGCCTTTCGGGTTGAACAAAAAGCATTTGAACCCTTTCAAATGATGAAGATAAATTAATAATTATGTTCTGGGATTTAATAATTTATGTAAGTTTGGTAAATGGGAAAGAAGAATAGAAAATTTAAAAATTCTAATAAGCCCGGGATACTGATGTAGTATGAAATTTTTATACTTTTGAGCTGTGTTGTGTTAATCTCTAAGTGCCTGCATTATAGATGTGAACCAGCATGCTTGTCAATTTGAAATCATCAGTGATTTCAGAGGCACCTAAAGCTGTCCTAGTGAATATCTATCTCCCCTGCATTTTTCTCTCCCCTACTTTCCTCCTTTTCTTTCATTCCTCCTTTCCTCCCTCCTCTTCATTTTAATATTTCTTCTTCTCTCTGTCTCCTTTCTCTGTCTCTGACTCTTTCATTCTCACCTCCCCTCCTATCCTCCCTCCCTCCCTCCCTCCCTCCCTCCCTCCCTCCCTCCATCCATCCATCCTTCCCTCCCTCCCTTCCTTCCTTTAGCTCATAGCCTTTGGAATTTTTTCAAACCTTTAGCAGTCCCATTCAGATACATGGACTCATCACATTGGCACAAAAATGAATTTAATGTTGAGCCAATATAAAGTGTGGTTGAAGATTTCTAAAAGATCTTTGAATGTCTATTTTAAGCATGAGTTTTAAGAGAAAGAGACACTTTGTAAAGAAAACAATAACTTCTGAAAACATAGGTGTATGCTTTTTGAAAGGGATGGCCCTTCACTGTTTTATAATAGCTTTATAATATTGATGTGGTGAGTTCTGCAAGCAATGAGAATATAGTGTGGCTCCTATGCACTGGATGATATTAAAGAACTTTAGGCTAGGTCACATGGTTTTTAAGGAAAGTTAGTGTGTCTGTACTTTAAACAAATATTTAATATTTTTTTGTGAAGTGCTCAGAAACCAGCTAGGAAAGGAGGAGGTCCATATCATAAACCATAGAGGCTTAGGCCTTAAACAAACCCCGTATTTCATTAGTCTCTTGATAAAACACATATTACTCTTACACCAGCAATGATCACAGAGAATATTACTAAGCATGTTGGGATTCTTTATCCTCAGCTGAGGAGAGGATTCAAAGAGACTGAAGCAAGTGAATTTCTGCCCATTCCCATTTTCCACAGGTTTCCCCTTGTTTGTATTCTGTCCAAGGAGGTACAAAAATCAGGACTTGAAAGCAATGAAGTAGATGTAAAGGATTTTTTGAAAGTTGAAACATATTTCTCCTGAGAGAAAAATAATTCATTGTCCCTGTGGCCTTTTCTACTTAAGCAATAATATTTCTTTTCTTTTCTTTTTTTTTTTTTTTTGAGTATCTTCTTCATTTACATTGCCAATGGTAAAAACTTTCCCAATTTTTTCCCTCCCAAAAGCCCCCCTCCAAAGATTCCCTACCCCTCCTCCCACCCCCTGCCTCCATGTATACGCCCCTCTATCCAACACACTACCACCTCCCCCACAGCCCCCCAGCCCCTGTCCGTTTCCCTTTCTTGGGGCCTCTATTGAGCCTTTACCTGACCAAAGACCACTTCTCCCACTGATTCCCAACACGGCATTCCTCTGTCACATTTTTGGCTGGAAACATGTGGACCCCTTAGCTGATGGTTCAGTCCCTGGGAGTCTTTGGTTGTCTGGGTGTCCGAAGTCATTGTTATTCCCATGGGGTTATAAACCCCTTCAGCTCCTCTGGACCACCTTCCAGAGACCCCCAAGCCTAGTCCAATAGTTGGTTGCTAGTTTCTAACTCTGTATTTGTAAGGCTTTGTCAGGGCTCCTCTGGAGACAATGATGGCATGCTCCTTTTGGTACATGCTTCTTGTCCTAGTTTCGGGGTTTGGTGACTACTTATAGGATGAATCCCCAGGTAGGGCAGTCGCTGGGTGGCCTTTACTTCAGACTCTGCTCCACACATTGCCTCCGTTATTGCTCCTGTGAGTATTATGTTCCCTTTCTCAGAGGAACCATAGCTCCCTCACTTAAGACCTCCTTCTTCTTGAGCTTTCTGTGCTGGGTGGATTGCAAATTGTTTATTTTGAGCTTTTGGACTAGCATCTGCTTATTAGTGAGTGCATACAATGCACATTCTTTTGTGACTGGGTTACCTCGCTCAGGATGACACTTTCTAGTTCCATCCATTTGCCTAAGAATTTCATGAATTCATTGTTTTTAATAGCTGAATAGTACTCCATTGTGTATATATACCACAGTTTCTGTATCCATTCCTCTGTTGAGGGACATCTGGGTTCTTTCCAGCTTCTGGCTATTATAAATAAGGCAGCTTTGAACATAGTGGAACATGTGTCCTTATTACACGTAGGAGCATTTTCTGGGTATATGCCTAGGAGAGGTATAGCTGAGTTCATAGGTAGTACTATGTCTAATTTTCTGAAGAATTGCCAAACTGATTTCCAGAGTGGTTTTACCAGCTTGCAATCCCACTAACAATGGAGAAGTGTTCTTCTTTCCCCACATTCTCTCCAGCATCTGCTGTCCCCTGTGTTTTTCATCTTAGCTATTCTGACTGGTGTAAGGTGGAATCTCGGTGTTGTTTCAATTTGCATTTCCCTGATAATTAAGGATGCTGAACATTTCTTTAGATGCTTTAGAGCCATTTGAGTTTCCTCAGTTGAGAATTCCCTGTTTAGCTGTGTACCTCATTTTTAATAGGGTTATTTGATTCTCGGGAGACTAACTTCTTGAGTTCTTTGTATATGTCGTATATTAGCCCTCTATCGGATGTAGGGTTAGTAAAAATCTTTTCCCAATTTGTTCATTGCTGTCCTATTGAGTATGTCCTTTGCCTTAATATTTCTATTTTAGGAGAGACTATAACCATTTGAAATGGAAGTATTTTATTAATTGGTCAGTAGAAATCGAGGTATGAGGGTCTGTATTTCTTCTTCCTCATTATTTCCTAAAACTAATTGTTACTACAAACATGATACATATGTAGCCATAGTTTTTAGTTCTTGGTATATACTGTGTATTGAAGTAAAATCATTCAATGCTGTGTACTACCATATCTAATTAAAGAGTGACATGTGCCTTTGAGTAGAAGTTGGAATGATATAAAACATCATGGTAATAAACAATATATTATAAGCAATCAATCCAGGTTCAAGTACTCAAAGTCATAAATCTATTATGTAAATGTGTTCAAAACATATTACTTGTTATCCATAATTTCATAAATTATATAAGCCATTTATTGTGCTGGACTCCTAAAGGTGGAAACCATCTCAAGGTCCATTAAATCATGCAAGGACAAATTATTGCTCCCTAATATCCTCAGGTAAAACTGAGCAAATTCTTTGTCTCTTAGATTTAGAGGCATCTGAAAGAGTTGACTGGCATCATCGAGGGTTAATGTTGTTGCTCAAGAGTTTGGTATTGTCGGGCAGTCTTCTATTGACGGGTTGAGTGTTTATCAGTATCAGATGACCAATCAGACACAATGACAAGGATTCTGTACTGAGAAGTTCATTGCCCTCTTCCTTCCTCTCCACCCAGTTAAATGTCTATGAGATTATTAGACATACTGAGGTGGTTGTCTTTTTTGTCCTTCTATAGTCCACATTAACCTGTATACTTGTTTTTGTTTTTGACCAGAACTCTCCATATGGTGCTGTTTTGAGGTATGTGACTAGAGACTATTCAACCAAGGTATTAGCCAGTGCTCAGCATTACATAGATATCCTAGGTTGAGGTCACTGTTCTTTCAGAAAAAAAATTTCATTGTCAAATGATAAACGCAATGCTCTGCTCTAATCTGTGTCTTTCAGGAAGGATTTTGTCCATGTTTTACCTGTGGCAGTCCTTATTTTGACTCATGGCAATGCATTGAAATGAGTCATAACTAGTCAGGATCAAGTTTTATCCTTTTATATTTCTTAATCACTATTATCTAACTGTAAGAAACCCTTCCAAGGTATGGAGATATGTTAAAAATTGATGTCAGAAAAACACATATAGGTGGTATAGCATCGTGGCTAAGTATTTACTTAACAGTTCATGTCCTTGACAATTTGTTACGTCAAATTTAAATGTTATTTTCAACACATGGCCGACAATGCTGTGTCAGACCTAATTTACTTACGTTTGGTGGTTTGGATAATATGGATTACATGGTAGGTATCTCATAACACTGTAATTCATTCTTTCATCTCTAAGAAAGCCCAATGGTGCATAAGAAACTGATTTTCTTATGGTGGTAAGTTTTGTTGGTTTGTTTTTAATGTAGCTTTGTTAAACTTACTAAGTTTGTGCTGTGCTCTTATCTGTGTTTCTTCAGAGAAACATAATGTTCTTATTTACTGAAAATACCTCTTGTGTCATAGGATCTACAAAGTCATTTCAGTAGAGGCAGAATTACTTGTATTATAGACCAAACATTCTATATAAAAAGTCATTTTGGAACACTTTAAAAACTGACAATTTAGCCAGGTGGTGGTGGTGCATGCCTTTAATCCCAGCACTTGGGAGGCAGGGGCAGGTGGATTTCTGAGTTTGAGGCCAGCCTAGTCTACAGAGTGAGTTCCAGGACAGCAAGGGCTACACAGAGAAACCCTGTCTCAAAACAAACAAACAAACAAAAAAGCTGATAATCACTCCCTCAACCATTGGGTGGGAAAAACTCTTTTCCAAGTATGGTAAGAGTTGTTAATAAAATGTAGAACTTTATCAAAGTTACCAGCTGCCTAAATACAATCATTTGATATTGGTTATAGCATAAACAAGGAGGTAAAAGATGGCTTTGAAAATACCAAACTATAATGGAACTATATGTACTACAATGTAAAGACTGTGAAATTCATTAATTCTGGTTTGCTGTTCTCTAAAGGTAAAAGAAAATGATGGTAATACAGTTGCAGAGTGAAAGCAGGAAGACATCTGTATCCTTTAAGGGGACTTTTACTTTCTTCATCTGAAGATCAGAATGTGGACAACATGATGCTCAAGATTTCACAGTAAGGGAGAACCAGAAATGATTTCCATTTATATTTCAGGGATGTTTCATGGAATCTGGTCCTGTAATAGAAAGAATGTGATACAAAGCCTGGATGAAGACCATTAGGTGTGTGAAGTTGAAACTCTTGGTCCTCTGAGAACAGGATTAAGCCCATTAATTTGTTTTGATTGAAAAATCAAATATAATTAACAGCTTTCATATTGTACCACATATATTTCAATTAAAGTGATAACACAAAAGCCATCTTTTATCACCTCCTTTATGCTAAAACCAATATCAAATGATGATAAGTAGGCAGCTGGTAACTTCAATAGATTTTTGAATTTTATAAACAATTCTTACCACACAGAATAGAGTTTTACCTTGCACAGTAGGTACAGAAGTGTTCTGTCAGATTTAATGTACCCCAGAGCCAGTATGTATAGAGAGTGATTGGGCAATAAAACAACGAATCCTGTCTCTACTTAAATCCTTATTGTCTAAAACTTTGTAAAGAATTTATGCCATTGTTTTGTTATCTTTCTCAGTTTCTACCCCCCTTTCTTCTTCTTCTTCTTCTTCTTCTTCTTCTTCTTCTTCTTCTTCTTCTTCTTCTTCTTCTTCTTCTTCTTCTCCTCCTCCTCCTCCTCCTCCTCCTCCTCCTCCTCCTCCTCCTCCTCCTCCTCCTCCTCCTCCTCCTCTTCTTCTTCTTCTTCTTCTTCTTCTTCTTCTTCTTCTTCTTCTTCTTCTTCTTCTTCTTCTTCTTCTTCTTCTTCCTCTTCCTCTTCCTCTTCCTCTTCCTCTTCCTCTCCTCCTTCTCCTCTTACTCCTTCTCCTCTTACTCCTCCTCCTCCTCCTCTTCTCTTCCCCCTCCTCCTCCTCTTCCTCATCCTCCTCCTTCTTCAACATAGGAAAAATCATGAGGGATCAAACAAGAAAGCATTATTCTTGGTAAGAGAAGTGATGATTCTCTACAGATCTGGGAAATGGATAATACGTACTAGTGAGAAGCTAAGTAACCTGCCTGGCATCAGGTCCTGTTGTCTTGGACTCTATAGATCAGGCAGGAAGAATATCTGCTCTCCCAGCTACCTTCTAATACCTTCTTGCAGCTGAAACAAATTAACAGATGGCATCATTCCCTAACAATAGCCATGGATGTTTCACCTGGAGCCTAGACTGCTGAGGACTAGAGTCTTGTAGGTTGTGTGTGAAATTGGTGAATGTCCTCTCTCTTTTTGATGAACAGAGATGTCTAGCTGTGTTCTCAGAGAAAAAAGAGGAACTGTGTCTCTTTAGGCCTCTTTAGCAAAGACATTTTATTGGTATGATTCTTGTTGGTAGAATAACACACAAGAAACCAGGTGTTCTGCAACAATAGCAACAACAAAAGGTTAATGTAGTTTTGTGTGTGTTCTATTGCCACTGAAGGGATTATGGCAGATGGAAACAACTCCCAGAAGCAATGCAGAAGCGATTACATAGCAAGCTTGGCAGTCCAGGCGTATCAGATCCTAGGCTTGCCCTTTTTACAGCTATCCATCCTTGAGGTAATGAGTTATCTGTATAAATGTTATGTGTTTAGGACATACTCAACTTCTTTAGTCTTAATGTTTATTCCTTGAAAATTGTATACATGTCTACATTTTCTCTTGATTATATCTACCATCTCATCTCACAACTGCTCAGAATCGACCATCATGTCTTCCTCTTAACTCCATAGTTTTCCTATAGAATTGTTTGTGCATTTACTCTTTGAGTTCATTTAGCGCTACCCATATGTCTTAGTCAGGGTTTCTATTCCTGCACAAACATCATGACCAAGAAGCAAGTTGGGGAGGAAAGGGTTTATTGAGCTTACACTTCCATGTTGCTGTTCATCACAAAAGGAAGTCAGGATTGGAACTCAAGCAGGGTTGGAAGCAGAAGCTGATGCAGAGACCATGGAGGGATGTTCCTTACTGGCTTGCTTTCCCTGGCTTGCTCAGCCTGCTTTCTTATAGAACCCAAGAATACCAGCTCAGGGATGGTACCACCTACAAGGGGCCATACCCCTTAATCACTAATTGAGAAAATGCCTCACAGTTGGATCTAATGGAGGCACTTCCCCATCTGAAACTCCTTTCTTTGTGATAACTCCAGCCTCTGTCAAGTTGACACACAAAACCAGCCAGTACAATTGACCCCTTGTCAATCTGACACACAAACACATTCCTATTAAGCCTCAACCCTTACTTTCTTATTCATCCCCAATATCTAAATTACTTTAAAAGTCCCACAGTCTTTACACATTAAAAGTTCAATGACTTCAAAATGTCCAATATCTTTAAAATTCAAAGTTTTTAAAAAAATTCAGTCTCTTAACTGTGGGCTCCACTAAAATACTTTCTTCCTTCAAGAGGAAAACATATTTGGGCACAGTTACAACCAAAAACAAAACTCAAACTCCAATGGTTCAGTGTCTGGGATCCAACTCATGATCTTCTGGGCTCCTTCAAGGGCTTGGGTCACTTTTCCAGCTCTGGCCTTTGTAGAACACAGCTTGTCTTCTAGGCTCCAGCTGCCTGTACTCCACTGCTGCTGCTGTTCTTGGTGGTCATCGCATGGTACTGGCATCTCCAAAATGCTGCTATCTTCTACTGTAATTAGGCTTCACCAATAGCCTCTCATAGGGTCTCTTAATAGTGACAAGTCTCTGCTCCTATGCATGACTCCTTCAAGTCCTGGGCCATCAATTGCAACTGAGGCTGTACCTTCACCAATGGCCACCTTCCGTGGCCTCTCAGTGTGCCAAGAGCCTCAGCTGCTCTTCATGACCCCTTCATGCCTTCAAAACCAGAACCATCTGGGTGACTCTTACACAGTACCAAGTCCAGCCACAGCACAAAATACAACTGTGGCTATCTCTGGAACACAGCCTCTGTGTTCTCAGAAGATTTCACCTCAGTGATGCTGGTCTCTTCTTAATCACCGCTAGTTTCTTAGCTCCAGCTAACCAGCATCAATAGTACCAGTAACACAAAGGTTTGCTTTAGTGATTCTGGTATCTTGTTAATCACAGCTGATTCTTCAGCCCCAGCTAACCAAAACCACAGAATCTTCACAATCAAAACATGGCCCCTGTAAGAGTCTTTAATCTTCCCTCTGAAATTTCACAAGCCAGGCTTCCATTTTCCGCAATGTTCTCAGCATTATCATCCAAGCTCCTACAGAACATTTCCACAGAGCTCTTAACACTGAATGAATCTTCTAGCCCGAAGTTCCAAAGTCCTTCCACAGTCCTCCCCCAAAACATAGTCAGGTTCTCACTAAGCTGGTCAATTTGTCTTAGTCATGGTTTCTATTTCTGCACAAACATCATGACCAAGAAGCAAGTTGGGGAGGAAAGGGTTCATTCAGCTTACACTTCTGCATTGTTTTTCATCACAAAAGGAAATCAGGACTGGAACTCAAGCAGGGTTGGAAATAGGAGCTGATGCAGAGGCCATTGAGAGGTGTTCTTTACTGGCTTGCTTCCCCTGGCTTGCTCAGCCTGCTTTCTTGTAGAACCCAAGAATACCAGCTCAGGGATGGTACCACCTACAAGGGGCCCTCCCCTTTGATCACTAATTTAGAAAATGCCTCACAGTTGGATCTCATGGAGGCACTTCCCCAATTGATAATCCTTTATCTGTGATAACTCCAGCCTGTGTCAAGTTGACACACAAAAGCAGCCAGTACACCATATGTACGTAGATACAGGGTCATCCAGTGTGGCACGCGGAACCTGCGAATGGCCACACTTTTAAAGAAAAGTGAGTCTTGTTCTCCTAGCATCTATCAACTCCCAATATTTCCTCAGCAAAGGTTGGGGTCTCACATCCATGTTCTGTGATGGGCCTTACCCTAGAAGTTTCGATATTATGTCCCTTCTATAGCAGATCACTCACTGTTCCTTTCTGAACACTTGGAATACTAACTGCACTAACTACCCTTTGGAAGAAAAAGCTTCTGTGATCAAGGTGGGGAACAGGACAAATCTCTGGGTATAAACATAAATATGTAGAAGGCATTTTGCAAGAAAGCCTTTTAAAAATACATTTGGGTGCAGTTTCCTTCTTTCTTTTTTTTAATTAAAAATAATTTTTCATTGATATATTTTTATTTACATTTCAAATGATTTCCCCTTTTCTGGGTCGCCACTCCTCGCAAGTCCCATAAGCCCTCTTCCCTCCCCCTGTTCCTCCATCTACTCCTTCCCGCTTCCCTGTTCTGGAATTCCCCTATACTCTTGCACTGAGTCTTTCCAGAACCAGGGGCCACTCCTTTTGGACATTATTTAATTTGTGGATTATGTCTTGGGTATTCAAAGTTTCTAGGCTAATATCCACTTATCAGTGAGTGCATACCATGATTGATCTTTTGAGACTGGGTTACCTCACTTAGTATGATATTCTCCAGCTCCATCCATTTGTCTAAGAATTTCATGAATTCATTGTTTCTAATGGCTGAATAGTACTCCATTATGTAAATATACCACATTTTTTTGTATCCATTCCTCCATTGAAGGACACCTGGGTTCTTTCCAGCTTCTGGCTACTACAAATAGGGCTGCTATGAACATAGTGGAGCATGTGTCCTTATTGCATGCTGAAGAATCCTCTGGATATATGCCCAGGAGTGACATAACAGGGTCCTCAGGAAGTGTCATGCCCAGTTTTCTGAGGAACCGCGAGACTGATTTCCAAAGTGGTTGCACCATCTTGCAATCCCACCAGCAGTGGAAGAGTGTTCCTCTTTCTCCACATCCTCGCCAACACCTGCTGTCTCCTGAGTTTTTGACCTTAGCCATTCTGACTGGTGTGAGGTGAAATCTCTGGGTTGTTTTGATTTGCATTTCCCTAATGATTAATGATGCTGAACATTTGTTAAGGTGCTTCTCAGACCTCCGAAGTTCTTCATGTGAAAATTCTTTGTTTAGCTCCATACCCCACTTTTTAATGGGGTTATTTGGTTCTCTGGGTTCTACTTTCTTGGGTTCTTTGTAAAATTTCCTAAATCAAAGCAAGCACTTTCACAAAACAAAAGCAAAAGGTAAAAGCAAAAACTAAAACAAAAACAAAACACGCTGTTTATGACCTATGTAGTTCAAAGATATCTTGTTTAAAGATTGAAGGATTACTAATCCCTCTCTAGAACAGAACCATTAATTTCTTCTTCACCTTTTAGTAGACTCCACCTAGTAAAAAATTTCCATCATTTCAACACTATCATAATGGTGACTGAGCTTCAGTCACATGGCGTCTTCAGGACACACACTAAAATGGTAGCCAAACTACATCAAGTATTTTCCCCCTAAGGGAGTTGCTTTCCAGTTACATAGTCAAGTCTCAAAGTCTTCACCAGTTAATTCCCTTATCTGTGGAATCAAGTTTAAGCAAACTAATTTTAAGGTAATACAAACATTGCAGACCCTAACAGCAATTAGCCAGGAATGTAATACATCTGTTAAATCTGGAGACATTTTTAAGATCATATTTAAACATGCACACATGGGTGCCTATTTTTGTGTGCTAAAATTTGCAAGTATGTTTTCCTCACAGGTTATAAAATCCCTGGAGTCTCAGGAAACAATAATAGGTAACCTGTTCATTGATTTCTGGAATGCCACAAGTATATGCGGAATACAGGATATGAGAATTATTCACGAGCAGAGAAGGGGATATCTAGAAGTCATCAGGAGGAGCATGCCTGTGAGATGTTTTGCATTAGATCTAATTCTGAGATGGTGACCATAGTTGAATTCTTAAAAGAAAGATTTTGTTTAGTTTGACCTGGCAAAAAAGTTATATTTTTGATGAAAGAATTTTCACCGAGGCTGTAAGTTTTATCTTTCAAAGTGGGAATATTGATTGATCAGGAACTGTGAGCCCTAGCTGAATTATGTGCTAAGTATCAATGTTAAAAACTGGTGTTACAGTCTAGAGATAATCGGCAGCTTGGGAATATCCATCTGGTCACTGAAATGTCTTCATCCTGAGAACATGGAAGTCTGTATTTTCCTTATAAGCATCCAGCCAGACCATCGAACTTACCTCCCAGATGCCAGGAGTGCAAGGGTGGGTAGTGTCTGCCATGTTCCAGCTTTGAGCATCTGCATAGTTAAAAGCATACACAAAGTGTGTGAGCACTCTCAGTGTCCTCCCAGGATACGGGAGAGTCTGAATGGGGAAACAGCTTTCTTCACTGGATTTCAGCATGGAAACTCATTCCTATGGAATCAGCTTTACCAGGCTCCAGAAAGCCTTGCCTCTGTAGGAATACTAACAGCTGTTTGTCAAGAGCAATGAAATAGCATTGTCTCCAACATATGGTGATGAGTAGAAGCAGCTACCCACCCTTTCACATTAAGGTTTCAATTCTCTTGTTAAATGGACACCTTAGAAACTATTAATTTGTTATTGGTGTCTGTCTATATCTATCCCCTATTGTGTATCTATCATCTGTCCATCTATCTATCCATCTATCTATCTATCCATCCATCCATCCATCCATCAATCCATCCATGTGTCCATATATGTTTTATATTTTTTCTCATAAAACATCATATGTATGTCCGCCCCATGTTGTGAATATATCTCCTAAAATACCAAACCAACAAGGAAAGGGGAGAAAAGTCTATTGCCTTTCCAGTTTGCTTCATTTTTCAACTTGTTTATGTTCTCAAATCTAGCTGCTGGGAAATAGAATAATCCGTGAACTAGTGAGAGGAAATTAGAATCCACACCTCATTGTAATGACTTTTACTCGTGTATCACAACCTCGTCACTGGCAAAAAATAACACAGACTTTTTACTTTAAAAAATATTTCAAAACATGCGGAATACATGCGGTCTGAATTCTTTCTTCATCAGTGTTCTTTGGTACCTGCCCATCCCAATTGCTTTACTCCTGTGTCTAGTCCATGCAGCAGGTTCTTGGGTAACTTGCCTATAAGAGAAAAAATATTATTCTAAAAAGTTTAAAGTTTTAGTGTTCATTTAAAAAAATGCTTCTGGATGGTAGGCTTCTAAGTGTTTTGCAGCCAGTTTTCATAATCTGATACATCCTTGATCCTTTATTAAACAAAGTAAAAATAGAATCAAAATCAAATTGAAGGTTTCTAATCCTGCAGCAAAGCTGTGAGATCATGAAAATCCGTCATATCTTCTGATCCTCTAGCTTGAATAAAATGCATTTGTTCTTTTCTTTCTTATCATCTCAGACGCTCTATTCTAGACCCCAGAATCACTTCAGGGAGATTTTTCACAGGTGAATATTCTGTGGGAAGGCTCTGGTCTACCCACTACGACTTCCCTTTATTTACAATTTCGTTTTCCATGTGTAGCATGCCAACTTCCAGCTACTCTTTGTGGCTTAGATGCTGTTTGTGCCTAAGGATTTGTGTGTTGGAGACTTGGTGCTTGGAGTAACAGTGTTGGGGAGTAGTGTCAGATCCTTAAGGACTGTGAACTAAAGATCTTTAGGTCAACTGGGAATTTGTCCTCGGAAGGGAGTATGAGACAACATTGCCCTTTAATGTTGTCATTGCTCTGTATGTGTGTGTGTGTGTGCACGTGTGCGTGTGTATGTGTGTGTGTGCGTGTGTGTGTATGTGTGCACATACATCTGTGAGCACATTTTCCAGATAGAATCACTTCCTCCCTTGCTTTCCCCTGCCACAAGGAAATTTACATTTTTCCAGATCAAACACATGGGGCTGGCCAATCTTGACTTTCCAGCCTCCAAAAGAGTAGATGACCTCTTTTCATTATAAACATATCTAGCAACTGGTATTTAGTTATAATAATGAAAACTGGACTAATATAACTTGGTCTGAAGTTAGTAAGTAAAGAATTCCACACATCAGTAATATACAAATTTTAAGTCACGTCCTATTCTGAGTAGTCTGATCAAATCTCCTATCACTTGTTTTCCTCTCATCCAGGATGTAAATCATCACTTTGACCAGAAAACTTATCTAGGTATGGCATTTCACTGTTATTTATAGTAGCTGTCATAAGAAACTGAATAGTTTCTGCAGGTTCCCAGTATCTTTGTTGGTGTAACACTTATTTTATTAACTAGCAAGCCCATGGCACTAAAGCAGTGGATGTGTGTGAGTGTGGGCAGGGGCCATGGATCTAGAGTTTTAAATGTATTCAGCTGCCTGATGTGCGCTGAAGTCAGGTCGTCCATCTGCAGGAGCACTTTTCTATAATCATCTGTTATCTGAGCAAAGAATCCCCCTGACTTTCTACAACATTAAGATCTCTGAATATAGGCTTCTTTTCTTTTCTTTTCTTTTCTTTTTTTCTTCTTTTCTTTTCTTTCTTTCTTTCTTTCTTTTTGGTTTTTTTGGATTTTTTTTTTTGAGACAGGGTTTCTCTGTATAGCCCTGGCTGTCTTGGAACTCACTCTGTAGACTAGGCTAGCCTTGAACTCAGAAATCCACCTGCCTCTGCCTCCCAGAGTGCTGGGATTACAGGCATGCGCCACTACCGCCCAGGAAGGCTTATTTTCATATTCACAATTTCCTAGCAACTGCTGCTTGCTTAATGCAATACACACTGAGGCAAAGGAAATGAGTTTGTGGTCCTTACTTTTTCAGTAAGATTAGAAATTGATGACAAGGTACCACTGCAGCAAGACTTTTTCCTTTCCTCTTAGATTTGACCCATTGTTACTTCTGGATATGGTCTTTTTCAGTTACACGACTTCCTAGAATCCCCACATTTAGATCTTGAAATCTTTAGATGGATCTGACTTCACTTGACATTGTCTTCTACAGGTTTTATACCTCTCCTGAGGTAGCATGATAATCATGATTTGAATCACATCTTCTTTAACACTCTTGGATTTTTCAGTACAGTGCTCAGATCTCATAGAGTATAAAGCATGCATTTATTCAGATTAAACATACAAGTTTAATCTGAGTTAAGTAGATATCTGAGATAAAAAGGTTAATTATTTCTTTAGGTTGAGAAAGCAAAATATCCTTGTCTGGAAATGAGTTTGATATATAACATCTTTAATATATTCACATTGGAGGTTTTCCATTCTTTCCCAAGTACATATTAAATAGGAATTTAGGTATTATATTTGAATATTAACATTAAATGTCAATATATAGCAGTCAATAAAATAATGAGTGTCCATACCCTTAAGTGTTGAGTTTGAGAACAGAGTCAGTGCAGAAAATTCCACTGAAAGACTTGAATTTGGGGGGGAGGGGTTCACTGGATATGAATTTTGGCCTGTTTGATGTTCATCATGGCTTTTGGATTCTTTCTGACCATATAGCTAAGTTTTTTTTGTGTTGTAATACTATTGGGTTGCACCATTCACTTTGTAGGACAGAATGAAAACCAAACTTAGAAACTTTTATAATATTTAATGCCTTAAGCATCTGACTTGATTGACAAGGACAATTAAGTTATTTCTTTTTATTTTGTCCCTTTGCTTACAATCTGTGAAATGAAAGACAGCGCAGCATCCTCTTCTATCCTACACTCAGATTTTCAGTCTGTGACATGGATCTGAAATGCTTCTAACTTTTAAATAAATATGAGATGTAAAATTTGCAATTATCATGTATGTATAGTTAATAGTCATAATTTCTACATAGGAGCAATGAAAAATTATACTCAGTAAAAAAATAAATTTGAGGAGGTATTTAATTTCAAGATGAAATTCAATGTTCCTGTTTGAAATGTTCTGTATTTACCTGTTGGAAAAAGTTATTCCTTATCATTTTCCTTAATAACACTTAATCTATAGTCTTATTTATACTGAAAATGAGTTGCTGATTTTACATGGTAATTTTTGGTAGAAAAATTGTGCTGCCCTAGAATCTGTGTTAATGTTGTGTAACTGGAGTTTATCAGAACACAAAAATGAGAACATCTTCTGGCCCACCCCCATATGGAGCAGAAAGTTGTTAGCTTTTCTAACACTATATAAATTTTCATCAACACCCTGTTATTTTGAATGGAATTTACATAAAAAATAATTGAGCTTTTTACTAGATTTCAAAGCACTTTTCTTCATGTTAAAAGAAGAAAATCTATTTCTAGGTTACAAAAGTTCCACTATTTATCTGTACTACTTTTGTTTGAAATAGTTTATTGAATGTCTGCTAAACAAAATATGTATGGGATGAATGAAAGGAAGTTAAAACATACCAGTTCATGTTCATAAAAATATGAAAGGATGTTTTTCAAATTTAAATACTTATCATTTGTAGGTCTAAAATCATCAATAGTCCATGATTTTAGAAAAAAAATGAATGTTCAGTGGACCTGATTATTAAGTAGAAATACTACTGAGTTTCAAACCAAAATAATAATAACGATGAATACAGACAAGCCAAAAAGAAAAAGTTGATATTGAAATAGTTTCCCATAGTTCCCACCCATAAAATAGCTTTGTCATAATTTTCTACCCGCAAACATCTGATCAAGATCACAATGAGCTCAGAGGACTGACATTGTGAACTACACCAAAAATATTAGCCATTACCTTTGAAAATAGTCCAATTTGGGAAAGTAACATAAGAGAAATTTAAAAATCTCCAGCCTAATGTTCCTATTAAATATTTAGTGTTTACATAATTTTAGTCACAGGAGTGACTGGAAAGAGGACTTTTACAAGTACAAATTGCTGATTTTTGGGGGAGAATGAAATTGAAACATGGGCAACACAAGCCATACACAATGCATTTTATTTCTTCTGACAGCTGTGTGAGGGAGTTACCAGCATTTCTCAGCTGTGTTTCAGGCTTGTGAAAACTGACAGGCAGGAAAGTCACATGACCCCACCCTGAACAGTTGATGAGGGTGGAGTCAGCACTGGGCAGTGTAGTCTTCCTCCCTGAACATCTGCACTCCCTGATGTCTGCCTGTTGCAATGCAGCAACTGAGAAAGACATTGACTATGTGTAGAATGTGTCTTGACATGCCATGATTCATATATTGGTAAGGCGAAAGTATTTAACATAATTTGTAGGCATGTTGATTTATTTGGTCTATCTGAGAGACAAATGACTTTCAACTTGATTTTAAATGAAGTTTCTCAAATTAAGGACAAATTAATTTTATTATGAAGATATCACTCAAATATAAGCAATAATTCAAATCTATAGTTAAAGCGTTTACTTCACAGAAATTAAACATTTTTGATGTTTTTATATTTATATCAGTTTTTATTTAAATTTGTTAAAGGATATATATACCTGTTTGCAAAAATTTACCAGCTTTATTTTTGTTTCACAATAATTAAATTAATTAATATCTTTTTGTCTCTTTTAAAATACTTAAAAAACAGAATCGAGTTAATAAATGCTTCAATAGGTAGTAATTGAGAGGCATAATATTTCAATAATGTCTTAAATCTCATAAATTGGAAGTATGAAATAATGAAGTGAAGTGTCCGAGAAGATGACTAATTTTTTCTCATACATTTATGACTTTCCTTAACATTTCAAAATTTTAGTGTATTAATTTCAAAATAAAATACATTTCTTCAAGAGAATTAAATATATTTTATTCCTCAATGTTATTCCTTAACTTTGAGTCAAAAGAATTTGTAAATTATAATGTACTAATTATTAAAATCTTCTCATTGTTTTGACCAAAATATCTTCACAGAAATAAGAGAGGAAAGTTGTGATTTGATTCATAGTTTTAGGACAAGTACTTCATCAGATCTCAGAAGGCACAGATTTGCAAGGAGATCCACCCATGGAGACAGGATAGTTTAAAAGTTAGCTTCTCACATGGCCACAGGAGGAGGAAGCAGGGAGAGTGTGACAGAAGAAAGGGAAGTTTCCCCAAGGAGATTATAGCCAAGGCCTACTTCCTGAAACCCAACTCTAGCTCCTAAAGATTCATGACCCCCTGGGGACCAATTGTTCAAACAAGTAAGTCTTTGCAGCAGGGGTTTGTGGCAGCATTACACATTTAAAAAGTAGCATATGCTTTAATCAAATGGCTAGAAAAAAGAAAAATGAAGTTAAAAACTCTTTAAATTCAGTGGCCTTAATGTACTTTCCATGGGTGATCCCAAGAGTTCATCATGCTGAAAAGCTACTCCTGAGCATGGGCCCTGTTCAGGCCTCTGGTTGATACATCCAGTGAGACTGCAGTGAGAAATGAAATATCGTTTTGACAGAGGGAATTAATTGTAGATAGGTCTTTGCTTAGGTGTGGGACTCTATTTCTACATCTTCTTCTCAGAGCTAAGGCCTCATCTGTCTTGTATCTGCTGCCGCAGTCTCTGAGTCCTACGTGTATCAGCCCTGTTGTATCTGGAAGACACTGTTGGTATGAATGTGCATTTTGTTCCACTCTGTTTCGATTTTGTCTTATTGATTTCCTTTTTTAAATTAGTTTTTATTTGGTTGTTTGTTTGTTTTGAGAGCAAGAGAAAGAGAGAGGGGACATGAAGTTAAGTTGGTAGGGGAATGGAGAACATCTGGGAGAATTTGGGGACCAGAAATAGTAATTTCATTACTTCTTTTATTTTTGAGATTATAATATAAATTATATCATTTCTCCTTTCTCCAAATCCTTTCATGTGCTATTCCTTGCTCTCTTTCTAATTCATGATCTCTTTTTTCATTAATTTTGTTGCATGTATATATATATATATATATATATATATATATATATATATATATATACACACACACATGCGTATACACATATGTGCAGATATCCATGTACATGTTTATGTATATACATATATAATCCTTAACACAACCAGCATGGCATGATGCTCTCAAGACTGAAATAGACATATATAAACCTAGTGAACAAACAGTTCCCTAATTGGCTTGAGACCCACATAAAAAGTGGAAAATCCTGCCTGGTACTGCAAACCTAGCCCACACTAACTCAAGGCTAGTGTGTTCTCTGACCTTGGAGGAGTACCTACAACTACCACTTCACTAAACCAGCATAATCCCTAACAACAATGTAAAAATTTGTTCTTATACCCACAGATAATTCAGTCCTTACTTCTTATCAAGGAAACATTTCTTTGTGACAAAGAGAGATGACTAAAAACAAACAAAATAAAACAAAACAAAAAACAATATGAAAACCCACCACCACCACCACCAACAACAAAAACAAAGAAAAACACAAAACCAACCAACCAACAAAACCCCAAAATGAATCAAATTGCAGTGCTGTGGAGCCCAGTCCCACCTGATACATCTACAAAACAAGGCCTGACTATAATGCTCAGGGAACATTTGAAAGAGAGTTCTGAATGAGTGCAAGGACAAGGGATCAGGGAGTTGTCTGGCAGAATGTGTCTTAATATTTTTTTAAAAACCATAGTTTTATAATTTCAAGTATAACTAAGTTAAAATATCATAATAAGAATGGAGAGCCATTGTCTTTGGAAAAAGCTGTATTTATTTCCTAGAAATTAAGATTGGTCAACTTTTAATTAATGCATTCTTTTAAAATTTATTTGTTAATTTTTATTATTGCCTGTGTTTTAATTGAAATTTCTAAAAGACTGTCAATTTCATGGTTGTATGTCTGAAATCTCATATATTAAAGTAACAGCAATTGTTTAAGAAATTCAGGCCTATGAAGTCAAAATCATATTCTTGGGAACCTTACACTTTAAGAAATTTGCTTAAATTAATGGAAAGAATTCTGGGTATTTGTTTGGGTGGGGTTTCTACTGACATATTTCATAACAGTACTAAGTTCAGATTTCACTTGCTAGGATTTAGAGTTTTAGTGTTCTACTTACCAGATGCAGATAAAATCACCACTACTCTGACCATCATTGTCCATGCTGAGGTGACAGTCTAAGAGGTCTCATAAATCACTCCGTAGCCAGATGAAAGGGGCCTACAGTGCGCAGTTGTAAGGATTTCATAAAACAACTGAAATATATCTGATTTTCAACTGCTGCTACTACATATGTCAATGCTGGATTTTCATGATTTTCATGTCTCTCCCTTCCATGTGTATACACCCAGATATAGCTAAGTGATTGGCAAAGCATATTAGCTTTAGAAATTATCCATCCCATACACAGTCATCAAACCCAGACACTATTGAGAATGCTTAGTTCTCGGTGTGTGTGTGTGTGTGTATGTGTGTAGTCTTTCTTTGTACATACATATGCTCTGTAGATTTTATTAAAATCATGACTGAAGAGAAAGGGCACATAATTTAAATGAGTTTTTCTTTTGTAAGAGAATTGCTACTGAATATCTATGCATGTGGTTTCATGGATTTTAGTCAGAGTTCTTCACTTTGAACAAATGATTCTGGAACACAGTAAGTTTTTTGATTCCCCTTCTGTAAACTGGAGATCCAGAGAACTGATATGATGATTGTATTCATTATGGATACCAATATCACCAATATCTTGGATCATGAATACCAATATTTCTTGAACTACAGCAGGGTAGTTCAAGAAAGAAATCTACTTTTTTTCTCCCATTCTTCTCCTTGGTCTTTATCCTTTGATAATAACCCATACTAGTAGTGTTAAGACTTCTTTACCCAGTCTACTAATTCAAACACTCATTTCTCTAGAGTCATTCTCACAGATCCAGCCAGAAATAACGCATTGTCAGCTATCTGGTCTACCCCCAACTCTGTATTGGCACAGATAATTAACCATTCTAATTACAAGTCACAGGAAAACAAATAGATCAAAGATCAAAGCAGTTTAATGATGTAACTCTCTATACTTTTTCCATTCTGATCTGTGACTACATGATCTTTCTTTCATTCCCACAAACATCCTGTTGCTCTGATTCAAGGATTTACAAACAAATGCTCTTTGCTTGGCAGACTTACTTCCTGTATTTATCCAAATCACAGCAAAAGACTGGACCTTGCCTGAACAGATGAAGTACAGAGAATACCCAGAAGCTGTATCTCACATTTACTAGTCATAAATGAAGGCTGATAAAAAAAAATAAATGAAGGCTGATGTCACATATTTTACAGAGGATAAGGTCAAGATTGAGAAAAAGTCACATAATATTAAAAAGTCAAAATGTCTGGCATTTCTGAGAGTCTACCATTCTACCTGTTTATTGATCAGCTGCACTGTTGTGTGTACACCTCTATGTGTGAACACATGTGTGAACATGCTTGTAGACATGTGTACTCATATGTTTTCACATGCATCTAGCATTAGTAAAGTTATGCCTGTATACTTTCTTTCTTGACATGTACATACACAAATTGGAAAGGAGAGTACATATGAACATGTTTATTCTATCACAGTGTGCTACTAGAGAAATGATCTATGAGGCCCTCCAAGAATCTGGATCACATTACAAACAGAATGCCTACCAGAAGCTTCTTTCTAGAGCTGCCCCCAAATACATTTAGCATCAGCATTTGTCAATTTTGATCCTATTAATAATGCATTAAAGTAAAGTTAGGAATATCCAAAGAATAGGTTAGAAACATAAAAAAAGATCCTGCTGAGAATTCATCTATGTAATACTAATATGTGGAGGATCTAGGTTTTAAAAGGAGTCACTGATGCTTAGATGTTTATTCTCCTTTTTCCTTCAGATAGCAATAATCATGAAGAAAGCATTCTATATTTTTTATATATATTAGTCTGTTTAATTCCAAGGACCACACTATTATGTATATCTCTTTCTACATATTTATTTACCTATTTATTTGTATTGAATATGTGTATGTGTGTACATGTAGGTTATGCCTATGAGGGGGGAATTTGGTGGCTGTGGTGTGCACCTATGTGTATGGACATGTCTGTACCATATACAGTTGTAGAGGTCAAAGGACAACTTACTGAACTTAGTTCTCTCCTTTTACCAGGTAGGGTGCAGAGGTTGAACTCAGGGCATGAGGATTGGTTTTAAGTGCCAATTCCAGCTGAGCCATTGTGTACTTAATATTTTCTTATGCGCAATAAGTTTTTAAAGAAGGAAATATGAAGAAACAGGAGTAATTAATAAATCCAGGAACAAGAGGTCAAGTGTCAGAAGTGACCTCTTCCTCTGGGAAACTGCTTCCCAACATCTTTAAAGATGCTATGTGTATAATTTTGAGTGAAATACTAAGGATTACCCCAAAGTGATCATCAGACAAGAAAAGTAATGGCAGAGAGAATCGTGTTACCAATATTGGGAATAAAAAGCACAACTTATAGACCTTTAAAGGGCAATAAAGAAGTCAGCAGAACGTCTGTAAAATTGACAGACGTTAAAATACCAATATCAAAAGCCTATTAATTCAAAGCATTAATAGATTACCAACTAAATAATAAAGAAACAAACAAACCCTTCAAAATAAAAAGTCTACCACGTTAGCAAAAGGAGTCTAAATTAAACTTTATATTGTCAACAAAGTGATTTGTCACTAAAATCCTTACTGTGAAAAGAACACTGCATCTAGAGAGCCACATTAACAAATTCTTACCAACAACTACACAAGGAGACCAAATGACAAAACAGATAAGGAAATAAAATTATCAGTGTTTTTGAAAAGTTTTCTCTTCATGAAGGAAAGGCAGTCTCTCTTACTAATTTCCAATATCGAGGAGATCTTTGTGTTGGATGAACAGCAATTGTAATACAAAAAAAAAAAAAAAAAAAAAAAGATAAGAGGTTTGTAAGTGAAGTGTCAAACAGAAGTTTAGACAATAAAATAGTATACCTAGAAAATTAAAAATCAAGTCATAGTGATAGAATATAGTATCAATATTTAAATCATTTACAAACCAACAATGAACACAAAGTGTTCTTATTGAAATCAGTAAGAGGTCTGGAGATTTGGCGCAGCTAGGAGAATGATGATTTAGTAGGCCTGCATCTTTGTGATTATTATTTAGCACTGCGTAACCTGGGTGTGATTGTATGCACTGCAATCTCAGGATTTGGAGCATGGGGTCAGAGAGACTTGAAGTCTGAAGTTATTTCCTTTCCACAATGAATTCAGTCCCAATATAGTGATGAGATCCTATCCCCCTAAAATAATACAAAGTCTGGTCTATTAGAAAAGACTGAAATATATGTAAAATATTATCTCGACATTGTATCCTGAAGATTATTTCATAACTATATGATTATCTATGTAGTTCAGTACTAATCAAACACAAGTAGACAAATCTCAAATACATGTTGAAGGGCAATAATCAAGAATTATCAAGAAAAAATGTAAATGTCCCGTTCCAGTTATTAACACCTGTTACACATGCTATGGTGTTACCATCTCATGATCTGATACTTAGTCTTTGTGTAGTAACTTCTGAAAGTTGTGAAGTCCTGGCAGTAGGTGCAGTGGGAGTGGGCCACAAGGGGCGGGGCATTATAGGTTATAAAACTCCACTTCTGCTCTCTGTGCTTCTGGGTCTGCATAAATGTGAGGCTCCTTCATTCTACACTCCTGTTACCAGCTGCAGTCATTCTATACAATTTTCCTTGTTATGATGCATTAGAGTCTCTCTGAAACCAGAAGATGAGATACCTGTTTCCAACCTTAAGTTCTTTCTTTCAGCTACTTGGTAATACTGAAGGAAAAGTAATGAGTGATCAAAACTGAAATGTCTATTGCTGGAGATATATGATTTTAAAATGACTTGACTCCCAGAAAAACTTTTAGTGCCTTTAAAATAATACCAAGCTACACATAGGAAGACAAGAAGTGATTCCAAAGAAGCATCTGTACAGATTCAACATTGGAACAAATGAAAAAAAGTGGTGGAAAAAGGTGTGATTCAAATGATAGTTTGATAAATGAAAATTCTGAACACTACAACTTGGGAACTATTGAAAAGATGGATTTAGTTTCTTGCTAATTTTAGGGCCATTCTGTGAGTTTTGTTGGCGATTTAAATAAATAAATTTGGGAATATTTAAAAAATATTTCACATTAGAGTATATATGTGATTTGGTTGGTCTAAAACTTACCCAGGGACCATGGAGTATTTTTAAAAATGAATTTAAATATATGAAAAAATGAATTATAAAATCCAATAATTATTTAGAAAATTAAAGAATGCACATTACTAGTCTCCTGCCCACTATGTCCTTCAACCTTGACGCCATAGGTAAGAATCAAAAAGGGCCCAGAAAGAATAAACTAAACATTCTGAAGCCAGCCATAGGATGTACCTCAGATGATGAAGCACTTTACTAACATGCATGAGACTTTGGGTTCCAGCAGTCCATGCAACAGGGGTAACAGTGCCTGTCATTAATACCAGATGGAAGGTAGGGGCAGAGGGATGCAGGACATGATGGTCAGCTTCTGCTACACTGTGAGGTTGAGGACATCCTTGACTATGTAAGATCTGGGTCAAAGTCTAATAAAATGAATACATTTTCAAAAAAAAATCAAGAAAGTAAGAAAACAAGCAAAAAAGAAAAAAAGGAAAAAAGAGAGAGAAAGAGAGATGGAAGGAAGGAAAGAATGAAAGAAAGAAAGAAAAAAGAAAGAAAGAAGGAAGGAAGGAAAAAGAAAAAAGAAACAAAAGCTATATATAAACATTTAGGAAAACAACTCACAGGTTTTTTTTATTAACTCTTAGGCAAATACCACCAATAAACATATTTCCTTACTTTGTAATTGTATATTCTTTGATGATTCCTGTTTTTTCATCCACTAGTATTGCTGTTTTAAGGGTAAGAGTAAGAAGAACAATTCCCAATATATTCTAATCTCTGCTACTTTTTCCCGTTATTGAGACAAAAATGCCTTAGAAAACAAAATATAAAAGAAAGATTAATTTTGTTTTATGGTTTCAGTGGTTTTATTCTAAAGCCACTTGAGTATACTGCTTTTAGGACTGGTGACAAGGCTACCTGGGTACACTGTTTTTAGGATTGGTGGCAAGGGAAAAACACTGAGGTAGGATTAAGGCGTAGAGGAAATGTGGGATAAACATGACATACAGCGTTTAAAAGTTTTGTAAAAGAAAAAAAATGTACAATACCACATATATGATCCACAAAGCCTAACCTTGTTTGCTGTTCTGTTCTTGAAAATATGTTTAGTTACCCTTATCATTGGATTTAAAATAAGTATTATTGATATTTTAAAAAAACCCTCTCAGTGTTTTAGTTCATTCATCACTAGACTAGAACTCTGCTAATAGTAACTGGACAGTGATATGGTATAATACTGAGGAATGTGAGTCCCCCCAAATGAAAGAATACATGTTCCCTATTCAGCTTTCTCTGGATGGATCTCAGCTGTCCTACAGTCTCAAGCTAGCATCCTGCACAAGAAGTGTGGTGAAGGTTATATGATAGTGGATTGACAAAGCTCTCAATAATCGCAGTAAACTTAGTGATTTCCTCCAAATCAACTCTCCATGTAAACACAAAACACAGCCACATGTATGTCTGCCAGGACCATAGAAAGGCTTACACTTTATTTGATTTGGTATTTGCTGATATACCACTGTTCAGTCACATCACACACACACACACAGACACACACACACAAACACACACACACACACGCACACGCACACGCACACGCACACGCACACACACACACACACACACACACACACGTGCGCATACACACAGACACACACGCCTAGCTATACAACTATACAAAGTAGCTTTTATGCTTAGAAACTTCAGTTTTCTTGAGTATACTCCAGACTAGTAAATTATCATGCACAAAAGGTTGGCCCTGAAATTTATTTTCTAATTAGTGGTTTCTTTCCAATTAGTCTATAAACTCTAGATTGGATCAAAATGAGAAACAAGGTAAAAGGCTTAATGCATTACTTTGTCCCAGGGTTCTGACGCTACAGTCACGTTTGAATGGCCTGGCTATGTGCCCAGTAAAACACAATAGGTGGATTTTAATGCTCTGAAGCTCTCTTGGAAGTGGCCATTAAGAGCAGCCGCTTTTATAAGTCCCATTGGTCTGAGTTCCTTGCACTCTGCAAGCCAGCCCGTTGAAACCCTGTAAAGAGTGAATGCATGGTGGATGTAAAGAAATATGGCCCATCATGGATCAACTCAACTAAGACATTACTTGAAAACCACAGGAATGCTTCTCTTTTACATAATGAATGAGCTAGTGGGATGGCTAGGAGATATGTGACCCAAGAGGCCAGTGTTTCAATGCTACTTGTGCCCCTCAGAGCTCATGGAAGTTAAGGGCTTCACTACAGCTTCTTAAGTTTCTTCATCTTATACTTAGCGAAATTTGCATTTGAAAGTCCTTAGAAGCTCCTAACTATAAAACTTAATTTTTCACTCATAAACAGGTGAAATAAGTTCACTTCTGATAAATATCTCTCCTTATAGAAGGGAAATAAATTACTCATGTTTCCAACATTTTGTGGTGTCTGGATGATGGGCAAATAGAGTTTTATGCTAAAAGTCGCAGCTGCCCAGAGACTGGGAAGATGGTTGAGTGGATAAAGCATTTGACACAAATATCATACACATATATACGCAAATATTTAAAATATAGATGTTTTAAAGTTTTAAATTATTGTAATTAAGTATTTGTTATGAAGAGAGTGAAGATGGATGTCTAATTTACAACTTGTTGAGCTGCTGAGCTGCAGCAAGGCTGGCACAGGGTCCTTAGTCTCTTTGGGAATTTGTCTTTCTCCATTCTCTTAAAGGATAGGTTCTTCCCTCTGAGAGAAGCCACCAGCAGCAGAGGAAAGAAAGAGAAATGTATTGGCTATGATATATGTGCCATCATATCTGGGATTTCTGTAGAGTTGATCTAGGGTTTCTGTGCGGTGGAAGGCATCCTACTAAAAATGCTACATCCCCAGCCTTGATCTCCATAACATATCAGTATTGAGAGAAAAACTCATACATTACATGTCTCTTAATCTTTGTACGCATTGATCTATATCAATATTTTATTAGAAACAAAAATTATCCGATACCTAAAATAGTCATACAAATTGATAATTTTCTTTCATTCCATTCAAGGCTCCCAAAGCCATTAATGGATGCAATTTAAACATGTAACACATTTTACAGAAACCTATAAAAACTGTTTTAAGCCAATAACCTGAAATATCATTGTTAGCCAATTTATCAATGATATAAAGTATACATAGACACAATTGGTTTTCCACATGTGAACTAAGGGAATATAAAAATGCTGTGTTTATCATAGTTTCATAATTTGCTGTCAGGGGATGAGGCAGACCGAGTCACTGACATGGGAGGAGGCAGGGCTAGTCAGTGACATTATTTCAAATTAAACCAAAGAGTGAGAAAAGTCAGAGAAGGGCCATGTTGCAATTCCCTTTCTACCCTGCAGATCCAGGAAAGTGACTCTTCTCCTTATGTGTAATAAATTGGTTTGACAGGGTTTGAAAAATGATTAATTATCTTAAAATATGAATGTTTGTATAAAGGATACTTCTGGTTTTCATGAAGATGCTTATTACTGATAAATTCTCACTATCCATGGAAATGTCTTTAAAACAATAACATCCAGACTGTATTTTATACATTTCCAAGATTTGATTGCATCTGTACAATATTTTCAGTGAGACCCATTCTGATGTGGCAAGAAATATAAAGAGATGACCTCTCTGTGCCAGTAAATTTAAGTGACTGCCAAGAACACATTGGTGGGCTCACAGAGAGTGCTGTGAACACTCCCCACCCAAACTGACTCATTCCTTGGTGAGGCTCACAAAGGGTGGAGAGGATCTCAGTATTTGGAGGGTTCTTGAAGGAAAACATACTTTGAATATGTGTGCCTGCTGTCCCACTGACAATCTTGAACATGTAACAGTTCTGCAATGTGTGGTTAAGACATCTTGAACTCATTATTAGGAAACATAAAAAGTATGGTTTCTGTGACATTTACACTTATCTAGAAAATATGTGATTAACTATATAATGTATAGCAGCCCTATAGGTATATAATTAGAAATAGCTATAAACTTCTAGCTCTAAAGTTTGTATATGTTACAGAGTCTATAAACTGTATACTCTATAGCAGTGTTGTATAAACCCTGTTGATTTTTTTGAGTAATCACTTTAAATATCAAAATGAGAGTATATCTATTTTTGGTCATGGGTATGAATGGTAATTCTTAAGGGATCTTTATGCTATTAATTTTATATGTACTTAAATCCCATATAGAAAGATCACATTTAGGGAAAACCTTCAAGCATGCAAATATTCTACCACTTTTGATTTCTCACCCCACTTCTTTCTCTTTCTGTCTCTCTCTCTCTCTCTCTCTCTCTCTCTCTCTCTCTCTCTCTCTCTCTTTTAATCTCTCATTTTATCTAAATTGTGGTATTGTTTCCCTAGAGTTCTTGCCTTTGAATAAAGCATCAGGAGAGAAATGAATCTTTTCAATTTTGAGACATATTGAGGATCACTCCTCTGTAGCAGAGAGTCAGAGTGTTAATTACTTTGAAGTGTTAATATACTTATCAAAATAATGGTTCACATTAATTAAATTAATTGAGAATTATTTTTAGAGTAACTGTTACTCTTAAACACACATTCACACTTGACCAAAACAGGGTACAATACCTGGCCTAAACACATCTCAGTGAATTTTCTAGCATTAAATAACTTGCATGAACACAATAATAATTTGATCCTGTGAACTTAAAATATTATTTCCTGAACAGGGTGAAATTAAAATAACATCAATCAGTAAAAAATACATAAATATTCAAAAATATTTGGAAACACTCTTCTGAATAATCCATGAGTTAAATGGAAATTCAAAAGAGAAATAGGGTGTACTCTACAACTAAATAAAATAAAACTATAGTGTATTAATATGATTTGCAATGCTGAGACAAGCTATCACATCTACTATCCTGTTTACTCAGAGGTTGGGAGGAAAAGAAAAAGAGGAATGTAGAGGCAGAGAGAGAGAGGAAGGGGGAAAAGGAGAGGGAGAGAGGGAGAAGGGGATGAAGAAGGAGTTGGGGGATAGGGGAGAAGGGAGGTAAAGGTAGAGAGAAGGAGAGGGAGAGGAAGAAGGATAGGGAGTTTACATTCTTTTTTTTTTTTACATTTAGAGATTTTATTGGGAACATGACTATTCAATTTTATTAAATGAAGTTAAATTTTTTTAAATTTTATTTTATTCGATATATTTTTTATTTACATTTCAAATGATTTCCCCTTTTCTGGCCCCCCACTCCCCGAAAGTCACATAAGCCCCCTTCCCTCCCCCTGTTTTCCCACCCACCCCTTCCTACTTCCCTGTTCTGGTTTTGCCTTATAATGCTACACTGAGACTTTCCAGAACCAGGGGCCACTCCTCCATTCTTCTTGTACCTCATTTGATGCATGGATTATGTTTTGGGTATTCCAGCTTTCCAGGCTAATATCCACTTATTAGTGAGTGCATACCATGATTGATCTTTTGAGACTGGGTTGCCTCACTTAGTATGATGTTCTACAGCTCCATCCATTTGTCTAAGAATTTCATGAATTCATTGTTTCTAATGGCTGCATAGTACTCCATTGTGTAGATATACCACATTTTTTGCATCCATTCTTCTGTTGAGGGATACCTGGGTTCTTTCCAGCTTCTGGCTATTATAAATAGGGCTGCTATGAACATAGTGGAGCATGTATCCTTATTACATGGTGGGGAATCCTCTGGGTATATGCCCAGGAGTGGTATAGCAGGATCTTTCGGAAGTGACGTTTATAGAACATTTTACCCTAAAACAAAAGAATATAATTTTTCTCAGCACCTCATGGTACCTTCTCCAAAATCGACTATATAATTGGTCACAAGACAGACCTCATCAAATATAAAAAGATTGAACTAATCCCATGCCTCCTATCGGATCACTATGGAGTAAGAGTGGTCTTCAATGTCAACAAAAACAACAGAAAGCCCACATACACATGGAGGCTGAACAATAATCTACTCAATGACACCTTGGCCAAAGAAGAAATAAAGAAAGAAATCAGAGACTTTTTAGAATTTAATGAAAATGAAGGCACAACATACCCAAATCTTTGGGACACAATGAAAGCAGTGCTAAGAAGAAAACTCATAGCCCTGAGTGCCTCCAAAAAGAAAATGGAGAGAGCATACACTACCAGCTTAACAACACACCTGAAGGCCCTGGAACAAAAAGAAGCCAATTCACGCAGGAGGAGTAGAAGACAGGAAATCATCAAACTCAGGGCTGAAATCAGTCAAGTGGAAACAAAGAGAACCATACAAAGAATCAATGAATCCAGGAGCTGTTTTTTTGAGAAAATCAACAAGATAGATAGACCCTTAGCCATACTGACCAAAGGGCAGAGAGAAAGTATCCAAATTAACAAAATTAGAAATGAAAAGGGGGATATAACAACAGAAACTGAGGAAATTCAAAAAATCATCATCAGATCCTACTACAAAAGCCTGTACTCAACACGACTGGAGAATCTGGAGGAAATGGACAGTTTCCTAGACAGAGTTTACCTTCTTTTATATTTATCTTAAATTGAAACAATTACATTAACCATTTATGAGGGAAGAACCATGATGCTGCCAAAAGCTCTCAAAGGTTTTCACTGTTAAAATTCTTTCAACGTCCAGCAAATAAATTACTGGTAATCAAAAATGACCTGGGTGAGAGAGGGGACAGGGAGGGGAAAGGAGAAATATGATCAGGTATTAGGGGGTGGGACAGAAGTGAAGCCCTGAGGGTCAGCAGAAAGAATGGAAACAGGCAACCTTGGGAGGTAGGAGGTGGAGAGATGTGGGAGGTGAGAGACACTCATGACTCAAAGGGAGAGAACTTAGACGGAATTCCCAACAGTGGGAAAGGGGAACTTGTGGAGTTGATCTCCATGGAAGGACAGGACATCAAGTGAGGGCTGGGGTTGACATGCCACAGTCAAGAGCTGGGACCTGGAATTGTTCCTGTCAAAAAGAACTGTGAAGACAAAGATGAAGAAGAGCCTGAGGGAAAGGAGGTCCAGTGACTGGCTCAAATTGTGATTGAGCTTAAGGAGTGGACCCAAGGCCCAACACTATTATTAATGCTATGGTGTGCTTACAGACAGGAGCCTAGAATGGCTGCCCTCTCAGAAGCCCAGCAGGGATGTGAAAGAGTCAGATGTAGATACTTGCATCCAGCCAATGGGCAGAGGCCAAGGAACTGGGTGGGAAAGGGCAGAAACAATCTGAGAAGATGGGCGACCCCATGGGAGGACCATCAGTCTTTACTAACCTGGATCCCGAGATTTCTCGGTCACTGAGCCAGCAACCAGACACCATTCTCTAGTTGGTATGAGGTCCCTGACATATATACAGCAGAGGACAGCCTGGTCTGGCCTCAGTGAGAGAAGATGCACTTAGCCTAAGAGACTTGAGGCCTCAGGGAGTAGGGAGGTCTGGTCGGTCGGTGACCTGTGGGGCAGGGTTGTCTTCTTGGAGACAAGGGAGGGAGAATGGGATGTGGAGCTGTTCTATAGCAGACCAGGTTACTGGACTGTGAAAAAAGATCAAAGAATAAGAATAATAAAAATAAAAATAATTTTTAAAAAGAGAAACACCAATTTTCCCAATTATCAACGTACTCAATACAATCTCAATTAAAACACAGTGGAGTTTTGGGGACAATGAGATACTTCATTAGCACAAAGAAATGTCACATCCTTCTGTGTCCCCAGGGTAAGTGAATGTGCACTACGCATAGTTTTTAATGGGGCAGTGAATGTTCAGTTCTTGCCCTAAAAAGCTGAGAATGGAACAGAAGTGGCTCAGGGTGTCATGCCTTGGGACTTGTGGCTCCAAATAAACACAATGAAAAGATAAGAGGAAAGTGTAACTGAAGGTGAAAACTTGGTTTTAGTTCATGCAAATCACAGTAAGTGTTCAATATATTCTGAAAAGGAGCAACAAATATAAAATAATGTTTTATTTAATACAGGCAAATATAGGTGCCTTGAAAACAGCAGAAGAACTAATTGTTGAGACTGGATTTGAAATTTGTGGAGTGTGTAAACTAAATCCCTTGGATTAGTTAGCTGTTAGGTGACTGGGGGACCAGTAAGGTATATAAGGAGGTGAAGTGAGACTTGCACATTTCCAAATTAGGAAAAATAATATATACAAACACATAGGCTACAGCCTTTCATGTTATAATGACATTTTATTTTAGCACTTTTTTTAAATCACATTTACACTATCTACTGAAAGTCAAGATCAGAAGAAACATTTACAACTCAAATATCGACAGAATGAAACTGCTAAAAGCATCCCATGAAATACATGTATGCTTCCATGGTAATACTTTTGTCCTAGGCTAGAGTTGTTTTTTATATAAATTCTGAAGACTTGCTGTTTTTCTGAATTTTCCTAAGTATACTAGGAATATTACCTTAAAGAATATAGAAAAAACTGGGTTATATACCAGCTGGACGTCAACATGATTTTCCAGTACAAAGTACAGTGCTTTGCACACACAAAATAATCTTGTTGAATGAACCGATAAAGGAACACATAAATGAACAAAGGAATCATTTTAGAAATACCAACTAGCTGTTCAATAGTTTCAGAATAATTTAATTCCTATATATACTATAATACAATAGTGATATCTGAAGGGGTTCAGTTTGATTGGCTATAATTTTGATTTTCCAACCTAATAGTCTGTTTTTTAAAACACAGTTTAAGTCATTAAACCTAGAATTATTTTCTATTCAGTAAATGTAAATAATATTTTAAATTGTTTGGAGATAAAGAGATGGTCATGAACTTTGGTTGGCTCTAGAGAGGGGGTCCATTTAAGAATCACACACGGAGCTAACAGAGCTCTCTCAGTGCATCGCCTTCTTTATTGTGTTCTGTCACCCATGGCTTGGAGGTGTCTGGCCCAGTCCCAAAACAATTTCAAATTCCAGCATCCAGAATTTGATGTGAAACTTACCCTAGACAAAGACTGCTTGTATTTTGTTCAATGATCACTTTCTTTCACAACCTGGCACATAAAAGATGTAGACTTTTCTCCTTCCATTCCTGAATAATGGATTTTAAAACCATATTAGACATCTCCAACATAATATAAACCTAGGGAGTATGTAGTGGAATATCTCAGAAATGCCCTGCCAATAAAGATTTTGCTTATTAACCCATGCTCCTCCCATGAGATACATTGGTAGTAAAACTAATTCAGCAAGCATGTTTTAACACTTGCCAGATAGCAAGGGCTAACTTGCTCCACACCAGTGACAGGTTGATAGCTGTATTTTGGAAATGTTTGTAGAAATCCAAGGGCTCAACTCTACATGATTTATTTAACTTACGGTTCATTGGCACACGACACAAGGGTGGGGGACTTTTCCTTCACTTATCCTGATGCTTAATCCAGTCTGAAGGAAAATAACTGTAAAGCATAAATAGCAAGGATTGCATACGGAGTCTCCATGTAAGGCTGGAACTAAAATGAACATCACCTCAAAATCCAAGGTGACACTTTATAATTACTAGAACTCAAGAATGTGTTCTCTGAAATGGTTGGTTATCTTCTAGAGTTTGTCATTATATTTTCATTTCCTGATTTGTAACCAGATATAGGCTTATACATCCTATCTGGTTAATCTGTTTGATTATATACTGAAATCACGTTTCAGGCTTATAGAGCTCCAATCACAGAGCACCTCCATAGTACATTCAAGATATTCCATAGGTATGGAGAAGGCTTGTTTGTAATTAAGTACACTCTGTTCTTAGCATGTCCCTCACAACACATTCTCTTTAGTGATATTTCCACAGCTAATGTGAAGTTAGGACACATGCAAACACAGGTAGTTTGTCAGAACTGTCTGGATTAACTCTAACTACCATGATGTTTTGACACCAAGACAATATACACAAGTAGGAAACTCTCATACATCTACCGCTTGGCTAGAATAATATATACCATAGCCCAAGACATGAAACCATAAGGAGATCAAATCAGTCAACAAGCTTACACTGGCATGACAGTTTAAACAAGATCTTTACTTCCAGTCAATATGGGCCTATAAGTCATGCTTTGATATATGCTAATTCCTTTTATATCACTGATATATACTCAAGTTTAAGAAATAAAAACTAAAATATTTGAATAGTTTCTAAGACCAGATTGTTTAATAGTAAAACCAGGTTAAATATAAGATGAGTAAGTGTGACTAGAATGGCAAAAAGGCCTAGATATCTTTCAAAATTAAAAATAGACAAACGTCAGAAACCTTTGTAAGGGACCCTTTACAGTGTAGGTAAGTAATCAAGCCCACCGCTAAATAATATCTTAGTTTTTTTTACGCTGTCCTGTTTTAAACTTTTTGTTATTAATTAAGTAAGTAATATACATATTTATTTATTCTTTATACATTGTGCATCTGCATGCAGATGAGTGGATAACTTATGGGACTAGGATTCCCCTTTCTAACCTGTGGGTTCTGGTGATTAATTCATGTCATCAAGTGTGGTAGCAATGCCAGAATATAAGCCATCTTGCCATGTTGTAATGCCTCCGTTTCAGATTTAGCTTCGTTGCAGGATTGCTGGAATGAGTCTACATCATAGCTCACACTGATATAGGCTCAGATTGAGAATAATATGGGAAGTATCTTGGTTTAGTTAGGGCTTCTGTGTCTGCAGTAATGGCCAAATACAATTTGGAAAATAAAGGGCTTATTTCTTCCTTTTTTCTATAAATTGTAATGTTCTCATTAGGTTACACACAGAGATATACACATATACAAAGACATGAAAGTAAAAAGGGTTGGGAAGAGAAAGGGGAATAACAGGAATATGAAAAAGAGACAAGCGTATTGCACAAAATCTCTTAACAAAATCCATCACAACACTAATGTGTGCTGGTAAAAGTTATAAAAATGGCTGGTTCTAAACAATAGGTAGCAGATGTTAAGGCAAGGTTAAAGTGCATGAAGTTGGCGTCTGATAGCTTTTCTCAAGCTCCCCACCAACCTCACAGGGGTTCTTAGTCTTCTGAAAACTGTTCACCAGCTATGTGCTTCCCAATTTGATTTTCAGACAAAACTAAAACTCTCAGGCTTTGGGCCATTCCTGGATGTCCATCTGACGTTCTTCTTATACACACAGGTAATAATAGTCCATTGCTGAAGGTGGTCAGGTCAACTCAAGTAGCTGTAGGCAGGTCCTGAAACAAGAGCCATGGAGGAATGGTGCCGCTGGCTTGCTGACTTGTTGACTTGCTCAGCCATCTCTCTTATACAAGCCAGAACTTCAGGCCAAGCATGGCACTATCTATGATAAGTTAGGCCTTCCCACGTTATTCATTAACCAAACAAGATCCCATAAACTTGCCCATAAGCCAATCTTATGGAGGTATTTTCTCATTTAATCCCTCTTCCAGATGTATCTAAGTCTGTAAAGTTGACAAATCCACCCATCACACATCAATTTTCAGAGTCCCCTTATTTTGAGGGAAAAAACAATCTTTGGAACCTTCAAGGAAACTTTCAGCACATATTCTATTTATTCAACTTGGCCACTTCCCATTTCTCAGCTTCCCTTCAAGAAGAGAAGGTTAACAGTGTTGAAAGATAATACTCTTGTGGGAAAGTGTGCATTCATGGAAAGAATACACCAAAGATATCCAATATTACACTGAATATTCTGACGTTAAAATGAAATACACCCAACTCCTCTCAAGCAGAAACAAACCCTGATCCGCATTCAATTTCAGTGTTTTCTGTAATGTCTTGTCTCCATCAGCCTTCTGTTTCATTTCATCTGTCCCATGTTAGGCATGGGTAAGTTGTATGTCTCATTGCACTCCTAACTTAATGTTTGTTTTTGTATGTCCTGCAGGTCCATCAAATGCTTATAATTTTTGTCTACATTAAACACGCACACACACACACAAGCTACATATACACATATACAAACACTGCTATGACCTGTTGAATATTGGTTGTGATATCCTCCACACCCAAATCCATTCATGCTCAAATTTCTGTATAAAATAGTATAGAATTGTCTACTTATTTTCTTCTGTATGCTTCAAGTCATCTCTAGATTATGTTTAATTATGGTCCCAATATAATATAAATTCTGTGTAAATAGTTTTATTCAATGTTGCTTAGGGAATAGAAAGAGAAACATCTGTCTGTATCCAGAACAGGCACAACTTCTTTCTGAATAATTTTGTTCCTTGACTGGTTACATCTTTGGATGCACAGCTCAAAAATACTGATGTTATAACAATATAACGGGCTCCTTCTTCTTCTTCTTCTTACTCTAGTAAGCCTAGAATAGTCACTATGTGGTCCTGTTCAGAATAATACTTCCCAGACTCTTTTTCACATGTCGTTAAAATAAAATGTAAGTCCCTCACTCCAACACAAATATTATGTAAGAAATTCACCTTTTTTAAAAGTTTAAGTGTGCGTGTGTGTGTGTGTGTTGTAGATACTCTTAAAGGCCAGAAGGCAGACTCAGATCCCTTGGAGCTGGAGTTACAGGCACCTGGGAGCAGATGCTGGGAACTGCATGGGTGCATATTTCTTTACCTGTCCTTCAAGGTTGCTGATGCACAATCCTTGAGACACATAGCCTTTTGTTTTCTCCTCTCTGTGATCTTATTAAAAATTCACATAAAAGAATATGATCAGACTATGAAGTCTAGGTAAAATAACTTAAATGGTCATCAAAAATGGTTTTACTGATTGTGTGGAAGAATGCTTTCTACTTTGATGCATTTTCTACTCTAAGGACCAGGACATCAATCCTGAGAAGACATCAAGAACATAGATGTCCTTGAGCTAACACCTGTGATTTGTGTACCTGCAACTCAACCTTGATTTGAGTTGCAACCTCCTCCTGATTTGAGAAGTGGAACTGGAATATCTATAACTCAAGTGGACAGAAAAGATTACCTTGAATGAGTCTCGGACAGTGTACTTGTTTAGATTTCATTTTCTCCATAATAAGTATACTATCCCACTGTATCCTCCAATTATTTGCAGTGAAAAGTTTGGTTCTGTCACTTCACAAGGATGAGAAGAAAAACTTCCTCACTCCTGTTGTCCTTAAGCAGCAAGGGAGATGTGGTGAAACCATTATTTTAACATAAGAATAGCCATTTCTCACTAGATGGCCTTATTCTTAATCATTTCTAAAATAAGTTTAATCCCAGGGCTAGAAAACTCATTTTCTTGTTGCCGGCAAATGCTTATACAGAAGCGAACAAATTTGTGTAACTGTCCATGTGTGTATGCATGTGGAAGGAGTTACAGACCGAGAGTCTTCCTCAATTGTTCTAGGTTTTAGTCTGTTTGGTCGCTCGTTTATTTTTGTTTGTTTGTTTTTGTTTTTGTTTGTTTTTTGTTTTGTTTTTTTGGGGGGAGGAACCTTGGTTTGTCTCACTGAACTTGGAGATCCCCGGTTCAGTTAGAGTCTTCCTATCTGATCGCAGTGTGGGATATTTTACTTGATTATTTTATGTTGGTGATTGGGGTTGAACCTAAACCCCTTTATGTGGTAAACATTTCAAGTACTTTACCTCTCAGTAAACTCCACAGCCTCTATTAACTGTTTCTGAGTAACAGTGATTGTAAGCAGGTGCTTCTGTCCTGAAACATCCAGGAGCTCAGAGGAAGTTCTGTGAAGAACTCACTAAGACAAGCACTACTGGCAAGGCTATTGGTTGGTAAGTGTATCCCAAAAAGAACAGAAGGAATAGAATCATTGTCTAAAGGAAGGGCATATCCCCCAAAGGCATGCTTACATGCACGTTCACACTGGCACACGCAAAGCTTGCTTTTATTAATTAATTTATATTTTTTATTTTCAATGTATGTTTTCTTTATTTACATTTCAAATATTATCCCCTTTCCCAGTTTCCCCACCTCCCAGAAACCCCCTATCTCAATCTCCTTCCCCCTGCTTCTATGAAGGTGTTCCTCCACCCACCCCACTCCCACCTCCCTGCCCTCGATTCCCCTACTCTGGGGCATCTATCATGCCTTCATAGGACCAAGGAGCTCTCCTCCCATTGATGCCTGACAAAGCAATCCTCTGCTATATATGCAGCTGGACCTGTACTACTTGATTGATGGCTTAGTCCTTGGGATCTCTGGATGGGTCTGGTTGGTTGATATTGTTCTTCCTATGCGGTTGCAAACCCATTCAGCTCCTTCAGTACTTTCTCTAACTCCTCTATTGGAGACCCCACGCTCAGTCTAATGGTTGGCTATAAGAATCTGCCTTTTTAAACTGAAAGACTTGAATAAGTCCTAGAGAAAGTCAGTATGATTGCTGAGTATTTAGGACTCACTTTTTTTGGTTACTCTTTGTGGTCATGTATATTCTTTCTATATTTAACAAATTTTATTGTCACTGGATGTATGTTAATAGAACAAGCACAGATAAATGCAGATAGGAATATGCACACACACAGCAAACAACACATCTACATACACATCTATACATACATATGCACACACTCACATGAACACATTTATTTTAGAGTACTATGTTGTGGGTACATGTATCCTTAGCCACTGGGCAGAGTATATTTTTTCACAGAGTAACATGAAAATCACTTTGTTTTTACAGGAATATTGTTTTGACCCACATACTTCCTTCACATATACAAATAGATTTTAGCAAATCTCAAACATGAAAGGGATGCAATAAAAACTATGAGTATCTACTTCTGATTTTAGATCCTGGATGGTTTTATCTACACAATGGAGTACTATTCAGCCATCAGAAACAATGAATTCATGAAATTCTTAGGCAAATGGATGGAGTTAGAGAACATCATACTAAGTGAGGTAACCCAGACTTAAAAGGTGAATCATGGTATGCACTCATTAATAAGTGGTTATTAACCTAGAAAACTGGAATACCCAAAACATAATCCACACATCAAATGAGGTACAAGAAGAAAGGAGGAGTGGCCCCTGGTTCTGGAAAGACTCAGTGAAACAGTATTCGGCAAAACCAGAACAGGGAAGTGGGAAGGGGTGGGTGGGAGGACAGGGGAAGAGAAGGGGGGCTTGCGGGACTTTCGGGGAGTGGGGGGCTAGAAAAGGGGAAATCATTTGAAATGTAAATAAATTATATCGAATAAAAAAAACTATGAGTATCACATGCAGAAAAGTTTAAGAAATACATACAAAATGTAATAATTATCTCTAACTGGAAATTGCTTATTCATTATTAGCTCAAATACATTGTCAAGGGTCAGAAATACTCTGTGATGCCTTAGAAAAGGAATTTTAACGTCTACATCTTATAATAGGATCAAAATGTCTTTAAAAACCAAGCATGTGATGTCAAACGTCAGAATGTAATAAATAAATTGTTTTATAATACGCTTCTCTTTAGAGAATTGGAGTTAATTGAATTTCTTTTTTTTAAAAAAATGATCATCTCACCAAGCATATATTTAAGATTTATAAATATGTAGTACATGCTTACTTTCAGAAAACCGCTTTAACTATTTAATGCCTTGGAGAACACTTATCAGAGGGCTAAATGAAGTTCAATCCTAAATATTCACAACCTTTCCTACTTTTATATTTAAATTTTATTAGTAATATTAGTAGACATTTTATCAAACTTATGTGTGTACTAATATTCCTCAGCTAAGTGTTTCTCAATTCATACGCAAGCAACATTGGAATTACATATGTGATAACTCATTTTCTACTTGCTTTGGAGACGTAAAGTAGTGACATCAATGAGAATATGTGTTTAAATTTATTCAAAGACTCGTAACTTCTGACTGATATGAGTGCTAAACTTTTTACCTAAAACTGAGATGCTGTTGTATGCTGACAGTTTGGTTGTGTGTACTGGGTGGTTTTTGTGTATCAACTTGACAGAGGCTGGAGTTATCTCTGAGAAAGGATCTTCAGTTGGGGAAGTACCTCCATGAGATCCAGCTGTGGGCATTTTCTCAATTCGTGATCAAGAGGGGAGGGCCCCTTATGGGCAGTACTATCTCTGGGCTGGAAGTTTTCGGTTCTTTAAGAGAGCAGGCTGAGCAAGCCAGGGGAAGCAAGCCAGTAAGCAACATCCCTCATGGCCTCTGCATCAGCTCCTGCTTCCTGACCTGCTTGAGTTCCACTCCTGACTTCCTTTGTTAAGAACAGCAATGCAGACATATAAGCTGAATAAACCCTTTCCTTGCCAACTTGCTTCTTGGACATGATGTTTGTGCAGGAATAGAGACCCTGACTGAGATAGTCATGGTTCTACCCTTTCCCCAGAAGCTTCTTTTTTTTTTTAATTTTATTCGATATATTTTTTATTTACATTTTTTCTAAGACCTTGACCCTTTGCTTTCACTGTTCTCACAGCCTTCCCCTCCCAAGGATCTTCTAGGATGGAAGCTCCATTTCATCCCATCTATAGACTTGGTCTCTTGGTCTTCTAGAAAGTGGATGACTCTTTATAAACATTACCTAATAAGAATTCTTAGTCACTGGAGATCCATTCCACCAAAAGAGGCCATGATACTCCAGCCTTTTCCCTGTTTTCTGTACCTGGCACAGAGTCAAGAAGACCTAGAACCTTGCATTTGTAATTTTTTCCTTCCTATTGTCTTCCAAACAATGTCTTTATTGTATATCTTGTGCTTTCATGGAGCACACAACCACACTGTATTAATGAAAGCTGAATTTTCTTCCATACAGGCCTTTAAATAGCATGCCTTGTCATGTAGGAACACAATATAACAAACAGATTAACTGATTTTCTCATATTCAGATGTGTTTTATAAAGCACTAGACACCTTTGTAGGTTGATGCTGACTCTCGTGATTTAGACGCCCACTGAACACCCACCTTGTTTTTCTGTTTTAAACACAGGGTTAATTTTTTTTCTTTTGTCACCGAATTTTAAATCCAAGTCACTGAAAGGCCTGAGAGTCTCCCGATGTTATTTTTATGCTTTTTGTGGAGAGGAGTCAAGCCTAGAATTGTTATAGCCTTCAGTGCCCATTATTATAGATAAGTTTATTGTAGATTAAGTTTAAAAAGACAATCTGAGAAAGTTGCTAATACAATTCTTCAATGTTCTCAGTGTGTGTTATTGTTCATAATGCAAATTATATTCATATGTCTTAAACTTTGTGTTAGGTTCTCTACTTGCTTCTTGGGGGAGAGAGAGAGGGGGCGGTTAATAGATCAACCATTTGGGATTTGGGATGTTGGTATAGAAAATAAAAAGCAGTATGTCTGTTTCACACATCAGGGGCCTCTATCAAGTTTATAAATAAGGTCTCCAGCAGTTCCAATAAATCCCAGGGTGTGAATGGACCTTTGTATGTCCAGCATGAATGGAATTGCATTGCCGTGGGTGTGGTAGGAAATACTGATGCAGACAGGAAACACAAATTGTTAATAGATTTACTATGTCTGAATTGGCCTTTCCCCCTTTTTCATATATATATATATATATATATATATATATATATATATATATATATATATATAGTACAAACTTTGGAATCCAAAAGTTAAGTTTTCTTCTCTTTTTGGAATTTATTTTCCTAACAGGATTGTAATGAATACTATCAGTGCATTTTGACTATTGGTATGTGATACATATGCTTTATAATAAATTCCATCAGCTAAAGTTTTAGTGACCTAATTATATAAAAATGTGTATAATAGTCTCATCAAGCATAAACATGTACGAAAATAGCTTATTGTCTCAATGCCTAAAACTGATTTTAACAAAATCTCCTGAAAATTATCCTTGAAAAAATAAAATGCAGAAAGAGTGTGTGTATTTATGTATGTATACTTTTGTCTGCTTGGAACTACAAGATTCATGTTTTAATAATTAAAGAATATGAACTCTATTATATTCCCAGAGTGAATCAATATCATCAAGTTTAAATACAGACTTGGAGATTACTGGACTACATTTCCTGCATTGCTGGCATAATAAGCCTATTTGTGTGAGAACGTTCAGAGCTGAGTTGATTAACTACAGATAACGCTATATTTAGTTTCTCCTCATGGGCCCACTGGAATCAGATAACACTTTATGTGAGACCAAACAAGTGAAGTTAGTGTTTTTTCTTGTTAGATTCATACTGTTGCAATAAACCCCATCAGCTCCAGGACTCCTGGATCTTAGCAAAGCTTTGAGAAAAGCATATTTTGATTAATTTATTGAGGTAAGATGCTTGATAATGCTTTCTTTTGTGGGCCCTTAGATGTGACAATCAGAGCCATGGGTACCGGTGAAGGACTATAACTTCCCCAATAGCCTTGAAGCTTCTGAAATAAATGAGAGCATTTTATTCACCCCTTGTGAAATAGATGTTCATTTTCCACTGAGCCTTCATTAGAGTTTATTTGCTTGTCAATACACAATATTTTATACGGAATTACAGTTGGTTCGTTTGGGTACAATGAGTGCTACTTGCTGTTGTGGGCTTCTAGGCACAGATGAATCTTTATGGATCAGACAAAATCTCATTTCAATGCAATTTAGTCTTTTAAAATTTTTATCTCATTTTTCCTTCTGGTGGCTCAAATATAGTAAGGCTCCATCTGTTCTAAGGTAATTCCATAGTGATATTAAGCAAGGGTAACCAAGCATTATACTTTGTAGATTTGTATTATTCTTCCTTATAAACATTCAACTCACGTTTTCACTGTAAAATATCACATGCAAATAATGACTCTTCAAAACACAAATACTCGGTGATTAAATAAAACCAGTAGTTGAAGTGATTACGAATGTGTGGGAAACAATGGGAGAAAATGTGAAAGCCATGCCAAAAGCACATGCTTCTGCCAGTCACTGTGGATACCATGGGTTCACACTAAATTTTTAGTTTCCAGTGAGGATCTCCAGACCTTGTAATGAACCAACCCTTTTTGAATCAGTTACCAGTTAATGATTACATTCCCAGATGCAACTATGCAACAGGCATAAAGCAATTAGAAGAAATATTGGGATTTATAGAAGGTATCAGTGTTCCATGAAATAGCTCTCCTTTAACAGTGCTGAGTGGCCAGCCTCATAATTCATAAGTCTTTTCACATATGCTGCCCATTTTCTGTGTTGAATTTATAGTGCACCAGAAACAAGTGGAGTTAGCTTGCATTAACAGGGCTCCTTAAATATTATTACCCAACATGACTAGATGATGAAAACTAATCTCTCTTTTTACAGAGCATGTGGGTTTTATTCTACGGAAAGCAGCTGTGTCTAAATCAGTCACATCCAAGAGTAACTGCCACCTGTCAAATGTGTGGGGTACATTTATGCCTTTATAATAGAAATACTATGCTGGTTGAATTGTTTTCTATTTAAAGAAATATATAGCTTGGCTCTGTGAAACAAAGATTATCAAAAAATAAAATTTAAAATATTATATAACACTTTTGAGTCCGTCAAATACAGAGAAGAATTTCAAGACAGAATATTATCTATTTTATGCAATTAAAAGTTTGTAGGTATATGTGTGCTGCATGAATATTTATCTTTCTAGATAGTATGTAAATTGATGAATTAAAAATTTTAAAGTTGTTTAGAATCTTTATGATAATATATTCAAAAGCAAAAAGAAAAAAATCTAATTAGTCAAACACTGAGTAAATTATCAAAAATATTGACCAAAATAAGTAGTATAAGCTGTATTATTTGAAGGTGGAAAACACTTTCACTGCATAATATACAGTCAGTATCTTATTCATAAAGATCTATCAATTATATTTCCTGGAATCTTATTAATAGGATTAGATAGATATATTTTTTGGATATTCTATTTATTTGCATTTCAAATTTTATTTCCTTTCCCAGTTTCCCCTGCGGAACCCCCTATCCCTTGTTTCTATGAAGGTGATCCTCTACCAAGCACCTACCTACTCCCTCCACCCCACCCTGGCATTCCACTACACTGGAGGATTGAGCCTTCACAGGACCAAGGGCCTCTCTTTCCATAGATTCCCAATAACGCCATCCTCTGCTACGTATGCAGCTAGAGCCATGGGACCCTTCATGTGAACTCTTTGGTTGGTAGTTTAGTCCCTAGGAGCTCTGGAGGGGGGGTCTGGTTGGTTAATATTGTTCTAACCATAATAGGAAGATTTCTTTAGGGTCATTTTATCATCTAAGTCAAGACCTTATTTCTATTGCATGATATCTTCCTACAGACTGGTGCTCCACATTTACTCCTGTTTGACATCTAGCTTGTCACCACTCCAATAAATTCCTTGAACCTAATTTGAGAGATTTTTCTTATCCAAGGTATCATATGCGTATGTTTTTATTTATGTTTTGATCAAACATTGTATTTTAAAACTCATGCAACATGAAAAATAGCTACAAATTATTTAATTCTGGAGCCAAGCAAGTGCTTTCTCTCAGGTACTTTAGGGACTTTGGAAGAAGAGGGATATGGATTCATTTTGCTTGAGCCCATGCTACTTATACACTTATGTAACTGGTTCTAGAACATGTAGTTAGAAAGCTTGGTGTCTTTCCATTAGTGAACTTAACATGCTAGTATTGAAAATATAAGAAATGCAAATACAAGTAATCTGTCAGCATCCTTCATATTTTTTCACAATTCTCCTCACACAGCCTTGTCAACATCATAATCTTTCTGCTCCTGAGATGTGAAGTGGGACTAAGGAGAAATACAACAGTGGTAAAACAATAGAAGATGCTAGCAATGTGGTTGGACAGGGTGAAAGGTTGTATATTGAAGCATTCTTTTATAAATAAACAGCTATAAGTTATTTCTGCATGTCTGATAAGGATTCAGTAATAGTTGGCAATAACTTCATCCACTGTTGATGTATTGTTAGACCCTGCCCCCCTCGCTCATGTGATAATGTCAAGCCTTTCATAGTCGATGTGGCTTATTATGCTCTATATAAAAGTTTACTAGTTCTTGTTTTGTGATCTTATTCAGTGACCTAAACTCATTACCTAAGAAACACTATAAATACAATAACCAACAGAGATACTCTATAGGCATTTAATACATATTTGTTGGATAAATAATGTTTATACATTTTACAAGATCTAGGCTTTGTTGTGAATTATTGAAAGCCCTGGAGAGAATGTATTTAAGGCACAATGAGGCTTAATAACTCTCTAGGAGTTCTAACATAATCGCGTTGGGTCCAAATACAGTTCTTTCCACAGTCCCCTTACTTCACTTTGGAGGTCAAAAAGAAACCTGATTGATAAACAAAGGGAAGCCTTTAAAATAGAGTAATGACAAAGCATGTCTTATTAGGTTTTGTGAAGGTTTTATTATTTTCTTTATTAAAAACCTTAGATGACAGAATTAGCTGTGGTTTTCTACACTAGACCTGAACAGGGTTTGGTCTTTCATCACTTAATAAAGTATTGAGGAGGGATTCAGGAGACCATGCCCTTACCTGCTGAGCAACTGAAGATTGGTTGATTCTGGGGGAAATGCAGTCAGGGATTTCCTTGTGTGGTTAGAGGCTCACCTACCAGGTTTCAACTCAGAGTTTGAAACCCACTGTCGCTCAGAGGGTCCTGGTTAAACTCTGTGAGTCAGAAAAGCAACCAAAAAGATGTGCGTGAAAAAAAAAACACTAGAAAGAAGGAAAGTGATAAGTGGGGGCACGATTAGGAGAGGGTAGGGACAGGACTGCTCAGAATGCATTGTATATGTGATTGAAACTGTCAAAGAAAATTATAAAATAAAAATAATTGAATTAAACACAGTACATTACAGTCTTTCATATGACAACAATTTTGTGCATCTTTTCACATACCCTACAAATTGTCCTTCATAGGTATCTTGTCACTGAAGAAGTATATGTGTAAACATTTAAGGAAATTGCATTATCCTTTAATAAAGTGCAGGTTTATAATCAATAGACTGGTATGTGGACCAAACAATTTGTGGACATAACCAGGAACATTAAGATTCATCTCAATATGATTTAAAAACAATATGTTCTGCTGCTGATCATGACAATGAACTTCAGACTGTGGACCCTATAAATACAGGGCCATCCTGAAATAAAATCATCCAAAAATTTGTTCACATATATTTGTATATAACATTTAGTTTTGGTATTCTGTGAGTAAATAAATGTTTGGTTATTCTTAGTATGGTGTTTAGTTATGGGCATGAAAGCTTTTAGTCACATTTATAACACAAATTTAGCAATCTGTCAATGATCTGGCAGCAAGCTTGTAGGGCATAGTTTCTTTTTCACTGGAGGGATTTCTGATGCAATTGCACATAGTTTACTATATGAAACACAGTTCTGTAGAGTTTCTTTATAAATAGACACTCCTCAGTCACCATGATTTATTAAATTATTTTGGTAAAAGTTTCAGAGGAGTAGCTATGAACTTTTTATAAAATACCCTGTAGGACTGACAAGAAGATGAAGGCAATTAACAGGATAGAATTTTGTTTCAGTCAGATGAAAACTATTTCTTCTTCATGGTAGACATTCAAAACAGGTCATGTTCCCTCTTGTCCTCTTTTATGTAATAATGATGAATCCTAAAAAACAACCAACTAACCAACCAAACAAAAAGAAACAAACAGGAACAAGGAAAAGGACACTCAGTCATTTGTGTTATAATATGACATGTAGGCTAAGGAAGGATGCCTCTTTTATATAGAAGATGGGCATAGCTCTCCACAGCTCTATCCATGCTACCCTCGGGGACTACCTTAGAGACAAGTTGGAATTTGTCACCTTGGGCAGAGTGAATGTCACAGTATAGAAAGGAGACAGAGATTCTTACAAGAGAATGAAGAAAGATGAGTGACCCCAGGACTGGAGGTGACAGTTATAATTTTGGAGTGATTTCTAAGGAATTTTAGAAAAGCTCTGGAGAAAATAATTCATTTATGTCCTTCTTCTTCTATGGTTGTCAGACCTCAATGTATTTAAGATTATCCAAAGCAGCTTAGTACAATACAATTACTGACATTTCATTCAGGGAAGCAATTAGTTCCCAATAATTTTACTGTTCAGAAATGACAAGTCGTCGGTATCGGGGTAGGGTTTATGCATGTGTTGCAAATAAATATTTGTTTGCGTGAGTGTATGTGTGAGTGCCTGTATGTGTTTGTGTGTGTATATGTGCATGTGTGCACATTAGTAAAATATGAGACTGACACTTTGGGATATTTTCCTTAATTTATATATATTGAGCACCATTTTTTATTGAAACTGAATCCCACAGATGCAGCTAAATTCATAGCCAATGAACTCCAGGGACCAGGCTGTCACTATCTCTCAGTGATGTCATTACAGACATGTTCTACAATCTAGGGCATTTATATGAGTTCTGGAGATCTAAATTCAGTA